>NW_006160001.1:1591391-1627188 GCF_000334495.1 Tupaia belangeri chinensis | reverse complement strand
CTCTTTCCCATATTGAGTCATGTCCTACCAATTTGCCTCACGAATACCTTTGACCTTACACTACTTTCCCTTCCAAACAAATTTATTTCACTCCTCATTCTCATACTTTTATGACTCCTGCTGTAGATGCCTAATGACCTCCCTAATCTCTAGTCATCTTCTTTGCCCAATCACTCGTGGTATAACAGAAGATAAAATTAATAACCTATGATCTATGTTTAATATTCCAAAAATCCCAATGGAACTAGAATATATATAGTTATGAAACTGGATGAACCTCCAGTTTTTAAATTAATCTCTAAAACTTAAATGAAAGGTCTAAACTACAATAACATATTTGAAATATTGAAAATAAGTTAACATATATTTTCAATTTGGAAAAAAATAAGGTGGCTTATTATTTTTTAATAAATAAAGGCTATTTGGTAGATGAAGTTATTACAAAATTAATAGAAGTAAATAAAAAATGGAGTAAAAATAGAAAAAAGTTTTCTTTTTTCTTAGTGGTGATAAAATATTAGGAAATTGATCTATTCTGAATGTTGCTGTATTTATAATCCTTCTGAAAAATAAAACCTGTGCTATGAAACAATTAGAGGGCACAATACAATTAAATGAAGATCAAAAGAAAAATCCGTATTGGTTAGGGTAGTTGTAAATTATTTGTGTCATTTAAGCAGCATTAACTGATATCACAAAGGTCAATTAAATTTACTGAATATAGTTCCAGAACCAATTTTCCAATAACTACAGAATCTAGAAAAGACTTCACATTAGTTTCTAAATCAATATTATTTAATTAATAAAAGAAAGAAAGAAGAGAAAGAGAAGGAAAGGGGGTATAGAACACCTAAAAAATTCTAACTTCACTTGATATTAATTTGTAATTTAATACTTACTGGTCTACTGCTATATTTACAAGGAGCTTTTAAGAAAATTTCCCCTAAGACAAATGTAATATATTCTAAAAAGATTTGGCTGAGAAACCAGGCTAATTGGTTAATTAGAAAGCTAAACCTGCCATTAATAAAAATGTTACCTTGATCAAATCAAATCTTTCGGTGCCTTAGTTTCCTCATTTATAAAAATGATGTGTATGACCAGATGATTTCTAGAGTTTCAACTATATAATTCTACTTTATGAAACTCTCAAGTATCTGCTAAACATCAACTTACTTAATTCAGCAAACTGTACTACGGAATGTATAGTATATCAAATTTAACCTTTTATAAATGAAACCATTCTTATTTTCTAGGAAAACATATATAAAAATAATTCTTAAATTCTGTGAAAATGAAGAGAAAACTTTCCTCACAAATCAATGAATACTCAATGGAAAAAAGTAATAGAATATGGTACTACTAAAACTTAAAAAGCTTAATAATCTTTGCTGGCATGACAAGACAGACATATAGGAACAAATTAAAGATCATGACTAGGTAATAAGTTTGCAGAAATGATACAAAGGAATTAAAAAGACAATGAGTTTTCTAAAGGGGATATCTGAAGTTTGAGCTGAGACTGAAAGACTAATACAATGGGAATGGCATAGAAATAAAATGAAAAGAGTAGTTAGGAAATATTGATTATGGTAGTGGTGATAAGCGGTTCTGTCTATGCAGAATAGAATATTTAACACAGGCCAGACTTTAATAGTTGGTTGGACCATGAGTGGGCTCTGAATGCCAAGGTAGATAAGGCATGGTAACATTCATGGGTCAATGTAAGTTTGGAAATTTGTAGAATTGAGTTTTTTGCTCTGTCTTTGCCCTTATCTTGCAAGATTTCAAGTGTATGTGATTCCTTCAAATAAATCCCTACCAAATGTAAGCAATATGTGATATTAATACCTTATTAAAGAAAGAAAGGAATAATATATGAAGAAAAAGATAGCTTATATTAGGTGGGCAGTAAGTAGAATTTAAATAGGATAAAGAAAGAGTAGCAATAGCAGTTCGACCAAGGAAAATTATACAGAAAATGCAAGAGACAAAAACCAGAAAGAATTGCCTGAGTTGCAGAGAGAGCAAGAAGGGGAAGAGGGAATAAGCAAATTAATAGAAAATCTTCCAAGTAAATGAAAGTGAAGTAACATGAGCATTCCTTAATTATCCATAGAACAAGTTATCCTAAAGCAAAAACATTTTTTGCTTTCCTTTAAAATGTAACAGATTGATATTTTCCAAGAAAATTTTAAAACATTTTGAATACAAGTATAAAAGACCCCAGTTTCCTAGTAATTATACCATTAAATATTAATTTCTACTAGTTCCCTTGACAAGGCTCTACTGGAAAAAAAGACATGTGTGCTTCAGGTACCAAAAATATTACTGAAATTGTAATTTATCTGGCCTATAAAGGCCACTGTTCATTCAGCAAATATGTTTTCCTTTTAACTCTGGCCCTTTTTGCTAAACCAGACGATACACTGTGCCAGAACTCATCCTTTGAGCCTATATTCTACCAAGCACAAATAATTCTCCTGCTCTTGGAATCACAAATGTTATCTGCTTCAAATAACTGTGCCACAGTAGACAGCAGAATAAAATGATACATCTGTTATGGTGCTACAAAATTGTTTTTAAGAGTCTGTTTACTTTTATGGAACTATTTAATAAATTAAAATTTAACATGTATAATACATTGCGTAAAACTGAACTAAAACATTTGGTAAGTAATCCAAGGAAGCTCAACTTAATTGTCTGAATCCACATGGAGTTATTCTGTTTGTTTTCCTGAAAGAAATGTCCAGGGCACATTTCTCAAAGTATGGGCCAGGAAACTAAAGATTCTCTAGGATATTTTCAGAGATTCTGCAAAATTATAACTACATCTATAGTCATTATACGTGTTGCCTTTTTTATTCTCATTCTTTTACAAGTGAATTTATCTATATATGTAAGTTTCCAAGTCTCCATTGCATGTGACATCACAACTGAATGAATAAAAAGAAAATATGACAATCTAGCCGTTTACAATTAAGACAAACATTGAAGAGATTTTTTTATGAAACTCTAAAGCAATGGCATTCTTCTCACAATTTTTTTTTAAATACAGTTTTTTTTTTTTTTTTTAAAGACAGGTTATTCATGTTTGTATACTGGGTCTACTATTATTTTTATATGTTAAAATGTTTTAATTCCTAATTAAGTTACTGATATACATAACTAGACAACTAAAATGTTGTTCAAAGTTCCTTAGAAACAAATTTTATTTTCCTATCTTGAATTCTCATAGCAATAGCAAGAGAAGGAATTGTCTGAATATGCAAAAACCATAAACCTAATTTTCAAATTTAAATTTGAGAAGTCAAATCATAGCCCTGATTTAACTGTTTATTGTTAATAAAAGCTTCCTAATCTCCAGTATTACTCTTATCAGAATTTCTTATTTCTTTTTAATTTTGAAATTCACCCATTTACTTATTCCTTATTTAACTCAGCCATTCATTTCTTCCTTGTCCACTATGCCTACCTGTAGGTACTATTACCAACCACAAAGTAGACAACTGGAAGAAAAAGAAAAAAGAGGAGACCTCACTGATTCACCAATTCAACAATCTATCATTCAAGGGCCTACACTGAATTAAAAGGTGGGGAAGGAAGAAAACAGCTAGAAAATTCAATAGTTAAATAATTTCAGACATTTTTACATTAATAAATATACACTGCACAATTCTCATAGTGTTTAGGATGAAATAATATTTTTCTTTCGTAAGCTGTTAAATTTAAATTTACTGTTTTTTTTTCTATTTCTTGGCCATTAGGGCATCACACTAAACAACAAAAATGCATTCCCTGAAAGCCTTTCATGAGAAGCATTATGATTGTCCTTCTTAACATTTTCTCTTGCAGAGCTGAAATTGTGTTTGGATGTTGAACACCTACTGATTTTCAATGTTGCTCTACTTGATTTACTGTTTTTTTTCTATTTCTTGGCCATTAGGGCATCACACTAAACAACAAAAATGCATTCCCTGAAAGCCTTTCATGAGAAGCATTATGATTGTCCTTCTTAACATTTTCTCTTGCAGAGCTGAAATTGTGACCTTCTATTCTGTACAATAGCCTAAACTGTTTATTACAATTGCCCAGAGATTATATCCAAATTCCTCTTTAAAACAACAAGCTTTTAACTATTTGTGACATCCATTTAACAGTATTAGCTCTAAGCATACAATTAAGAAAAAATCCAGAAGGGAAATCTTCCTTCTTGAATAGCTTATCAAAACAGTAATTATGTTTATATGGCTACAAAAAGAACTGCTCTTCACAATGAACATTTTGTAAGCAATGTTTTTCTACCTATACCCAATTACACAGAGTAATTACAAAAAAGTACTTATGCTTACCTCTAAGTTTAATAGACCTATTAAATATATAACTTTATGAAAATTTTATCTTTAAATTTTAAGAGAAGGATTTTACAAAGCAGTCTAAGCTAAAACTGTAAATATGTAACACAAAAATTATAAATTTGCCTTTTACTGTCACATGTATAGCATACCTTTCTGACTAATCGAAGTGCTTGTGTCCTCTCTACCTCGTTGCTCTGCTGTATGTCAATGCACCTAAATAACACACAAAATATTAATCATTGATAAAATCCTATTAAACAACTTTCTATATCATAATAACATCAGATCAGAGCCAATCTCTATAATATAAATATGGTATATTAAAATTTTAATACATGATTTTTCAGTCCCAGCGAATACTTAGTTAACCTATGTATTTAGAGTAATAAGTTTCTGTTATAAAACAAGACATTTTACTTAAGAACTTAGGAACAAAATAAGTACTCTGCAGCACTATATCTGTTTAAAAAAATCATAAACATACTTATAGAGCGAAGTATCAGATTTCTACCGAAAAAAAATTTCAACTGTTTCTGATGAAAATTCATAGACATTTAATAAAAATTATAAAGGAAAATTATTTTAACCCTGTTTTAGCTTAACTGTGATTTTAACCAAGTCTAAATGTTAAATATTACTAAGTTAAAAGTCTTTGCAGGGGGCCAGCAGCTGGTGTGGTGGTTAAGGTGCAAGAATCTCACATGGCTGACCATGGTTCGACTCCTGGACCCAGCAACTTGAAAATCATGTTGGGCGTGTATGTGTGCCTGCCCAAAATCCTGATGAGAAGAGATTGTGGCATGGTTATCCCCCCTGGTGGGGTCACTTCTCACTTTCCCTCTCCCTGTCTCTCTGGCAAATGCATGCACCCTATGAGAAAAACTAAAAACTTTAAAAAAAAAAAAAAAAAGAAGTTTATGTACTATCTATAAAGCTTCTATTTTACCAAAATATAATTTAAATTCTAAATTTATTTCAAAAACTGATATTCTGCCAAGTATCACTAAACTAACATTTCTTTGTAAAATTTATTACAGTCTCCAATTTGGAAGAGTCCGGTTTATGTAGCAGTATAATAATTCTTATGAATTTATGTTTAGGCAATTCACTATTCTAATCAATACCTTACACAATCATGTACTATGTATGTCAATGACAATGTTTACTGCATATACAACAGTGAAGGAATAGGCTATATCGCATAGCTTATGTAACAAGACTATACAATGTAGGTATGTGTAGGTATTCTCTATAATGCTCACACAATGATAAGATTAACTAATGACACATCTCTCAGAATGTTGATGCATGGCTGTATATAGGATATTTCTATTCAAAATGCATTTGTGCTAGCTGAATACATCTGATCTAAAGCAGTTCTATTTAAAAGTAAATGGAGAGAATCAGCCTCAGTGCCTGCCATTTTTTTAAATATGATAGAGAACACATATGTGGGAGAAAGAAAGAGAATTACACATGAGCAAAAGAATAATCTTGATAGGGTCTTATTCCAAGACAATCTCCTTTCCCTGTCCTTCCAGCTCCTTATGATTTTTGGTGCCCATACACATCCTGCGTGTTTGCAAGCACATGATCTAAACCTGCAGTCAGCCATGTAACCAACTTTCAGCACTGCAGTCCAATTTGCTATAAACTGTGCCACCTAGGCTGGAACAGGGCCTGTTTCTCTCTCTCCCCTTCTCTCTCTTGTGTACACATATATGTACTATCTTCAATAAAGTAAAATATTTTTAAAAGAATTATTTCTTTAATTATTTGTTATTATTATTTATTTCTTAATTTGGCCAGAGAGAGAGGGAAAGGGAAATTGAGAAAGCAAGCAGCCAGGTCCGGGACTCAAACCACGGTTGGCCATATGAAAGTACAGTACCTTAACCACCATGCCACCTTGGTAGCCCCTATAAAATATTTTTAAAAAAGAAAATAGACATAGAATTCCACTTATGGCCATGGCAGAAGCTTGATCAGATTGAACTCTACCGCCAAAAGCAACTATAAAGGTTGAAAAACCTTTAAATAGCTGTTAAATGGGAAATGGAAAAGCAATTTATGAAAAGAGAAGCATAAGGGAACTCTGCTCAAACCAAGCGTTTCCCTGACAGCATTTATTAATACCCAGTCTTAGGGGAATAGAGTTCAAGCAAAAAGCAGCACTCTATCTAGACTAGACAGGCAAAGGTTAAGCTTCAGGGAAGCCACAGTACCTGGAACTTGAGGGCCAAATTCCCAAAGAAGGAAACAGAAAAGTTAGCTAAAATCTGCATGCAATGTTCTCTCCAAGACACTTTCCAATCATGTTGTGCAAAAGCAGAATTAGACTCCAAGAAACCAAGTAAAAACCTACTCTAAGAAGGAAAACAACAGAACAAGATTTCAGCAGGTACATAGTACTCTAAGAAAGAGGTTAGGAATCAAGAATGGCCAAGGTGAAGAGGTTCTGCTAAACATCTGCACTTTAACTTGAAATTCCAAATAGTCACATTCTAGGAGCAAAGGCAAAGACAAAAGCAATCATTAACAGAATCAATAAAATAAGCCAAAATTCCAGAAGAAAACCTGACTCACTTAAAAGAAAAGTATCATGATCCAAAGCCAACGATTTTTAATACCGATGTCTACATTCAGAATGAGGCATGGTTTAGAACACATAAACGGACAAAGGGCCAAGAACGAAAAACCAAGAAAAGAAAATGACAATAGAAACAGAGTACAGATGGGTCAGCCGGCGGTACGGCAGTTAAGATGCTAGATTCCAAATAGCTGAGCATGCAGTTCAAGTTCTGGGTCTGGTAAATACACACACATGCCCCAAATCCCAAAGAGACAGAGAACTGGTGGAGAAAGGACTGTGATGTGACCATCCCCATGAGATGGTGCTTTCTCACTTCCCTTCTTTCTCTGGAGAGTACATGCACACCCTCTAGCAAATTAAAAATACAAAAATGGCAAATTAAAAAAAAGAATGAGGGATCCAGCAGTTAGCGTAATAGTTATGTCCACGTAGTCGACCACGGTTTGCGTCCCGGACCCGGTGGCTTAAAACTCACGCCGGGCGTGTGTGCGTGCGTGCCCAAGATCCCGAGAGGAGAATGGAGGAGAAGGGATTGCGGCGTGATCATCCCCACTAGGGGGTGATTTCTCGCTTTCTGTCTCTATGTCTCTCTCTGTCTGTCTGGCGAGCACATGCACCCTATAGTAAAAAAACCTCTCCAAAAAAAAAGAATGAAAGAAAGAGAGTACCGATGATTCACATACTGGAGTTGTCAGATAATCATGGATAACGTACTCAATAGGCACTGGATGGTGGTGCAATAGTTAAAGGTAATGGTATGTGAGGATCACCACAGACCTCTGAGTATGTTGGCCAAATCTGTGCCATGATCCAAGACTAGCTGAAACTGGGGATGGACTATGTCAATGGACTCCATTGGGAGTTGTCTCTCTCTCTCTCTCATTCATGGAAGTACAAGAAGCTAAAACAAAACAAACAAACAAAAAAAAGCCTCAAGAAAATAGAAGGAAATGTAAACAAACAAGCAGAGAGCAGAAAAAGAAAAATATTACTTACAAAAAGGCAACAAGAAGTAAGACTACTTATTGTTAAACAATAAAAAGTGAAGGAAGTCAGAGACAATAATTTACTTAAATCATTAAAAAATAGTAACTGATGAAAACAGCCTTCAAATATGAAGGAAAAATAGCAGAATTTACAGACAAAAGATGAGAATTTATTTCTAGTGGGCCAGCACTAGAAGAAATGGAAAAAGAAATTCACCAAACAGAAAGAAAGTTATTCAAGATGAAAGCATTAAAATGTGAGGAGTAGTAAAAACAGAAAAGATAAATAAAAGTAGTTCAAATTTTAGGTAATAAGTATTTTGTGGAGTTAAAATCATATCCAGAGGGCCAGTCACTGGCATGGTGGTTAAGGTAACTGGATACATGGCCAACCACATGGTTTGAATATGAGACCCTGCAGTTTGAGAAACACAAAAGGCATGTGTGCACACATGTCCCAAATCCTGAGAGGAGAATGAAGGAGAAAGAACTGTGGTCTAGTCATTTCCTCTGAGAAGTGTTTTCTCACCTCTCCACCTAACTCTCTCCAGCAAGTGCACATACCCTCTAGCAAATTTAAAAGAACAAAAACAAACTGTAAATGGTAATGTAATGTAATGGTTATGTCTCTAGACTCTCACGTAGTCAATCGTGGTTTGAGTCCTGGACCCGGTGGCTTAAAACTCACGGCGGGTGCGTGGGTGTGCATGCCCAAAATCTCGAGAGACTGGAGGAGAAGGGATTGCAGTATGGCCATCTCCCTGGAGAGTGATTTCTTGCTTTCTGTTTCTGTCTCTCTGGCGAGTGCACGTACCCTATGGCAAAAACCTCTCTAAAAGAAAAGAAAAAAAGAACATATAAAGATTAGAAGACATCATTTGCAATTAATGTATGTGCACACAGGAAATCCAAAATAATCTCCAATTAGAACTGAGCAGTGAATTTAGCAAAGTTGCTCAGTAAGTTGTCAATATGCCTCAACACTGATTATTCTTCTACATATTTATAGCAAGAAACAGTAAAAAATTTACTTTAAATTACATTAATATATAAAAATACCTCAGAGTAAAACTGTAAGATATTTGCAAAGAAAACTACAAATTTTATGGAGAGAAATCAGAGTATCCAATAAATAAATGAATGTATGTTTGGAAGAGTCATTACTAGGATGTCAATTCACCTCAAATCAAAATAGAGCTTTATGTGATCTTTATTAAAATCTGACCAAGTTACATGGAAATAAACAAACTAATTCTAAAATGTATATGGAAATGCAGAAGAACCCAGAACAGTCAAGATAGTTTTGAGAAGAAAAGTTGAAAGATTCATATTAACAGTACCAAGATGTATTATAAAGCTGTAGTAATTACAATAGTGAGAAACCGGTACGAGAACTAACAAACAGATCAACTAAATAGAACAGAGAACACAAAGACAGAGCTATACTTAGAGGATTTACAACAAAGGTGACACTAATCTAGACATAAAATGAAAACCATTTCAAAAAATGGTGCTAAAATTTATTCATTATCCATAAAGATAAAAAATACACAATGACTTCACACTGAACTCATATTTTATACAATATAATTTGATCAAATCAAATCAGATGGTACAAATCAAATCAGATGGTTCAAATACCTAACCATACAAAGCAATCAAACCTTTACAAGACAATAGAAATCTTTTTTAAAGAACTCAAAAGCACTTTGGACTTCATTACTTAAAGAGTTTTTGTTAATACAAGACTCATTAAAAGAGTGAAAAGTCAAAGCAAACTTGAAGAAGATATTCTCAATACGTATACAAAAGACTTATCTTCAGAAGACATCAAGAATTACTAAAAGACAGGAAAGACAATCCAATTTACAAATAAGCAAAAGACAGAGGGTATCCAACTGTCAATAAGCAAATGAAAAATGCTTATCATCATTTATCAGAGAAATGCAAATTAAAGCCAAAATGAGAACCCACATTAAAAGCTACTCCAGCATGGCTATAATTAAAGACTGAAAATAGCAAGAATAGGAAATGCTGATGAGAATGTACAATAACTGGATTGCTCATCCATTATAAGTACAAGTGTAAATTAGTACAATTACTCAGAAAACTGTTCAGCAGTAGCTACTAAAGCTACTATGACCTAGCAATTCCAGTTCTACATATACCTAAGAAAAATGAGTGCATATCCACCATCAGACTTGTACAAGGATGGTAGTTTTTATTTAAAATAGTCAAATGCTGTAACAACCCAGAAAATCATTAATAGAATGGAATTAACTGTGGCCTATTCATATACAATGAAACACTACACAGCAACAACAACAACAACAAAAATACATCAACAAAGATGAATCTCACAGGTGGTAACGAGGAAAAAAAATGTGTAATGACTGTATACGCAACATGCAATACTCAAGAATAGAAAAAAACAGTCTAAAATGAGAAAAGTCAGAATATGTGAACTACTGACTAGAAGTATATCACAGCTTTATTAGGATTATTAGGATACAGAAAACGTTACAATCTAATTTCATGATTGTACATAAATGGAAAAATCAAGCTTTGAACTAAAAATACATACATATACACTATATGTAGGTATGCTAAAACACAAAATCATTTAAATACATACAATGTATAAACAACTCTTAAGAAAATTACCTCGCTATTAAATAGTCCACTTTCAATTTCAGCACCTTCTGCAGAATACTGGAGTCTTGGATAAGATATCGAAGTGCTCGAAGCCCTGCTGCTCGCACTTCTTTTGCTTCATTTAATAAAGCTAATCGCAAACTGTACAAAAACATGGAAAAAAAAAGTTTGCTGCATGGGTTTCAAATATACATAATATTATAGTACTAAATTCTTCCTCAGCTGGATTTCTAGTCATGTATAATTTATTTTATATAACTGCATTTTATATACACAAAAGGTATTCACTCCAAGTCACGAAATTTTGTTTTGTGATGTTTTTAAATCTATGCCTCCATGATACATTCTTACCATGAAAGAGTACTGAATTTTGTTCTATCTTCTGTAGTTTATTCTGTATAAGCAATGGGAAATTGAATACATGTTTTTCAAGCCTCATGTTTCTACAATGTTTTTCAACTCTATCTACCTGTTTCCACAATCCCAAAGAATCACTAGTTTAAATCAGTATTAAAAAAACATTTTACTGAGGCCAGCAGGTGGCGTGGTGGTTAGGGTGTTGGACTTCCACATGGCTGTGATTCAAATCCTGGACCTGGCAGCTTGAACATCACACAGGGGAAATGTAGTTGTGTGTCCAAAATCCTGAGAGGAGAATGGAGAGAAGGGATTACAGCATGACCATCACTGCCAGGTGCTGAGTCCTCATCCTTCCGCTCGTTCTCTATCTCTCTCTCCAGCAAGCACACACACCCTATGGCAAAAACAAAGATGTGTGTGTATGTGTGTGTGTGTAAAAAGACTGAAAATACATATATATGTGTGTGAATAAATACACACATTGTATCAAGAGCAGGCACTGGCTATTTACAAGAATGTGAATTCCTAATGGTATCACAAATGGTCATAAAATACTTAACATCATACCTCTATTAGAGTGCTTGAGCAAATCAAGTTTGTTCTAAGCACGCTTATTCTTTCTTAAGAGAGACCCAGAATTACTGGCTCCTCTGGTTCCTGGGAATAATATGAGATATTCAGGCTACACATTTTAGATTTAATAGAAAAGTTTAAAAACAGAAGTATAGGTATTTTTAAACGTTAACTCTGATTCTTTATATTCGAGCATTATAAAATACCACTAATACGAGATAAAACTATCACAGATTTTGAATTTTTCTAATGTCAGGCAACTGTTTCTACAACATCAAATGAAAAATACTGTATTATCTATTTCTAGCATACAATTACAATAACTGAAATAACTAAAATCTGAAAGAGATGAAAGAGGAGATTGAACTACACTTACCAAATTATGATATCCTCATAGTTAAAACCCAATTTTTCTTCACTGTGGCCAATATCACAAAGAAGCTGTCAGTAAAAAAATAAGTATGTACAAATGTGTTGTATATTTTCAGATATTTATATACATTTTAAGGCTGGAAAATAAGACATTTTTAAAACAATTCTGAAAAAAATATATAATTCCAATGTTCAAATATGCAGCTTTATTTCTATAAGCAATTTTTCTAGACATGCCAATTTTAGGTTTCTTTAACCCTTCCCCGTCTTCCCTGCCTTTTAAAATAATTAATCAATTATTTTCTATTATGTCATTTTTCCCCTCATTAATTTTATTCTTTTAAAAACTATCCTTTATGGGCCAGCAGGTGGCATGGAGGTTAAAGCACTGTATATAACACACTTGGCTGGCTGCAAAGTTCAAGTCCTGGACCCAGCAGCTTGAAAATCAGGGCAGGCACATGTATGCACATGCCCAGAATCTCAAGAGGAGATTAGAAGAAAAAGGATTATGGTGTGGCCATACCCTACCCCTAGCAAGGGCATTCACCCAACAGCAAAATAAAAACAAACAAAAACTATCCTTTTAAGTGGTTACCAAAGAGATTACAACATGTATTGTTGATTATACTCTAACAGATATTACTATACCGTGTCCTCAATAATGCTAGACTCTTAAAATGCATTGACTTCACTTATTCCCCTCACATAATTTATTGTTACTGTGTTTCCTATCTTTCAAGCCCCATAAGACATTACTGTTAATTTTTTATGGTCAACATTTGATTTGTTTTTTAAATATATTTTTAATTCCATTTGTTACTATTTTTTCTTTTAGAGAAAGAGAGAAAAAGGGAAAGGGTAAAAGCCAGCTGTCAGGTCTAGGACTCAAACCATGGTCAGTCATGTAGGAATCCAATGCCTTTAACCACCATGCCACCTACTTGTTCCCTAGTGTTTGGGCTATTAACAATTTATATTTCCTTACAAAAATGTATCCTTTTTGGGACCAGCAGTTGGCATAATGGCTATGTCGTTGGACTCCCATGTAGTTGATCGTGGTTCAAATCCTGGACCTGGTCAGTGGCTTAAACACACGCCGGGCGCATGTGCGTGCGTGCCCAATATCCCGAGAGGAGAATGGAAGAGAAGGGATTGCAGCGTGGCCATCCACCCTGGGGGGTGATTTCTCGCTTTCTGTCTCTCTGTCTCTCTCTGGCTTTCTGAGGAGTGCACGCGCCCTATAGCAAAAACCTCTCAAAAAAAAAAAAAAAAAAGAAAAAGAAATTTACTCTTTTTATCATTCCTCATTCATTTTTTTTTTTTATTTTGGTTGTTCCTCACTAGGATATTCTTCCTTCTTGCTGATGAATTCTTGTTACTGCTATTGACTTATTTTGATCTTTTAATTCTAGCCCAGACTGCTTGTAACAATTCCCTTAGCTTTTTGCTTATATGAAAATGATTCTTAACCTTCATCTTTGAAGGATATTTTATGAGATACATAGAATATAAGATTAGCTGCTATTTTCTTCCAAGATGGCTACCATTGCTTCTATTGAGAAGTCTGACATCAGTCTTATTTTTAACTCTTCTGAAAGGCATGTGTTTTTTCTCAGACTTTTTAAAAGATTTTTTTCACTATCTTTGGTTTTCAGCAATTTTACTACAATATATATAGGTGTGGTTTCTTCTGTTTCTATCCTGCTTAGGATAAATAGAACTTCCTAAATATCTGGGTTGGTGTATTTAAACAGTTTTAGAAAATCTGTATACTATTTTTCCAAAATTACTTCTGTCCAATTTTATCTATTCTTTCATTCTTATAATTCAATTATATGTAGGTCAGTTATTTATTTCTGTGTATACCACTAATCTCTAAATCCTCTTTGTTTTTTTCATTCTCTCTTATTTCGGTGGTTCAAACAAATGCTTTCTTTTTTTTTTGGAGAAGTTTTTGCTATAGGGTGCGTGTGCTCAGAAAGACAGACAGAAAGACAGAAAGTGAGAAATCACCTCCCAGGGGGGATGGCCACGCTGCAATTCCTTCTCCTCCATTCTCCTCTCGGGATCTTGGGCACGCACACACATGCGCCCAGTGTGAGTTTAACCCACCGGATCCAGTACTCCAACCGCAGTCAACTACATGGGAGTCCAACAACATAGTCATTTACACCAACTGCTGGTCCCCAGACGAACGCTTTCTAATAACCTGTCTTCTGATATGTCTATATGCCTAACCTTCTTACATTTACTTAATAAACTTTAAATTTTAGATACTTTTCTTTTTAATTTCCATTTCCTATTTTAGACAGTCTAATATTCTAATGAAAATCTTCATTTATGGTTTCCCCCAGTTTCTTGATATATTATTCATAATTCAAAGTGCTCCTCATCTAAATGGATCTACATGGTATAGATCGTCTCTATGTCTATTTTTATTAGTTGTTTTCCCTTTTGTTCTATTTGTAGGACTCTATCTTTTGTAATCTTTTGCATAGATTCCTGACCTTGTTTCCTCCACAGAAAGTTCAATCTTCTCTCAGTTAGGTCACTGGACAGTGCTGGGTCCAGGTTTGGAGGCTGCCCTGGCAAGGTTAACTCTACTATTCAAAGAAGATAACAAATTTAATTTTTGTATTGCAAAAATATTGTAAGTTCTACTCCTGATTTTTAAAGATTTTCTCCTTATGATTTAAGTTTCCTACCCCAGGTAGCCTCAGGATTCAGTAAATATACTGAAGGTAGACTCTCTGATGTTTGATATGCCCTAGGTCTATACCAAAAGCTGTGTGTTGTCGTCTCTTTCAGCAAGTTGTTCTGTGCCTAATGCTTGAATCCTCAGTTTCTTGTCCACATTTCACATCAGGAAGTGTATCCCAGGTAAAAGCTGTTAAAAGTAAGTTCACCTCTACAAGATCAGCACTTCTGTCTTTTAGAAAAGAATAAAGCCTAAGAAAAAGCTAATAAAGTAAGTTCATTATTCTATTGGTAGGGTCTTGTAAGTTTCCTGTCCAATTTCTTCTTTAGATGTGGAAGGGAATAAGGAAGGGAATAAAAGAGCAGCCCAAGAGCTTTCTCTATGGCTTGTGGATAACTATTTTCTTTCTACATTTTCACATAGCTTTTTCTATGCATGTGTCTGTTTTCTACTCTCCTCCTTATAAGAATACCAGTCATATTGGATTAAGTCAATTTTTCCTTAATTTCTTTTCCAAAGGCCTTATCTTCAAATACAATTACATTCTGAGGTACTAAAGCTTAAGACATCATCATATGAATTTTAGGGAGACAAATGTGGCCCACAGCACTCCATCCTCATTTAGCAAACTATTAAAAATACAGGACCCTTACAATGTAAAAGGGTCAAACAAACTGAGTATAGACTTCTATGTACTTGATAAAAGAACAGTCAAAGAAATGTGCATGAAATTTACTGAATAAATAAAATTGACAAATACATATTACATATATTCATGTGCGTGTGCTTACTGGAGAGACAGAGAGAAAGCAAGAAATCACCCCCATAGAGATGGCCACATGCTGCTATCCCTTCTCCGCCATTTTTCTCTTGGAATTCTGGGCATACATGTATACACTCCCAGCATGAGTTTTAAGTCACTGGGTCCAGGACTCGAACCACAGTTGACTACATGGGAGTCTAGTGACGTAACCATTATGCCATCTGCTGATCCCCAAACTGAAATATTTTACAAAATAAATTGAAAAAAGGCTTCAGGATAAGGAGCAATTTTATAGATTAATATTCATAAAGTAATCTAAAATACAAAAAGTAGTTTCAAACACAAGATGCTTATAACATTATTTACAATAGTAAAAGATGGGGGAAATGTACATAAGGAAGAATCTTATGCAACCACTAATATTGTAATATATGATAATGAGGAAAAATATACATAATGCATTGCTAAGTAGAAGATTCTAAAATATGTATTTTTAAAAGAGATTTTTGCTGTCTTTCACAACAGTTCTTTTGAGTCTAATGCTTGAATCCTCAGTTTCTTGCCTGCATATGTGTGCTGAAAAGACAAAGACAGACAGACAGACAGACAGACAGACACAAAGCGAAAAATCATCCCCCAGGGGTATGGCCATGACACAATCCCTTTTCTTCTATTCTCCTCTCAGGATTTTGTGCACACGCACACCCACACACACACACACCTGAGACTGAGTTAAAAGCCACTGGGTCAAGGACTTGAACCGTGGTTGGCCACATGGGAGTCTAGCACCTTAACCACCAGATACATACTTCTTAAAGATACTTTTTTTTTGTCAAGTCTATAGATCAGAACCTTAACAACAACAGAATTTTTCTTTCAAAAACAGAGTTTTGCCATATAATGATGATCCTGCCTCCCAGCTGGGACTATAAGTATGCAACACCATACCCAGGTCTTGTTTTTGGGCTTTTTTGTTTTTTGATTTTTTTTAAGAGGGTAGTATCACCATCTTACCCAGACCTACCTAAAGTTCATTTTCCTCCTACATCAGCTTTCTGCAGTTGCTGGGATTACAGGCCTAAGCTACCACTCTTCAACTTTAGATTGGACTGAGACTCAACCAGGGCCTCTCATGCTTTCCCAGCCTGTGGAGCACAGCCCCTTAGAAGCACATACCACCAAAGGTAGGCCTCTCAAGAAAAAATAAATTTTTTTTTAGTTTCATTATTTCTTTAGAGAGACAGAGAGACAGAGACACCCCCAACAGGATCTCATGCCACAGTCATTCCCCTAGCCCTCCTAGTCAGCAAAAATCACTGGCATGAATGTATCAGCATATACAGGTTGATCCAGGAACCAAACCCTTATCTTCCATATGGCCTGAGCATTACGGCAGTGCATGTACACACACAGCTGGGTCTCATCAAAAACTTCTAACAATCAAAACTAAAGTGGATCCCTAAGTAAATTTATTTTCCTCCTTGAGTTTTCCTATACTATATACTATTTACAATAAATGTGTATTACTTACACAATTTAGGCAAAGTTACACACATATGTGGAATTATGAATAGTAATGGATGTTTGGGCTATACTTCCCATGGTAGTTAAATGCTTTCAGGATGTTTCCAAGATTATAAAAAAAGGGCCTTACTTGGTCTTAAATAAAAATATCTCTTTCGAGTCAGAATTATCGCAAGCATAGACTATATGCACATAACTTCACAATATAGGAGTAAGAAATTAGAGAAAACAATGATAAGATTCTGAGTTTTAGATTATCAAACTAATATTTTCATCATTAATCATTAGTAGTTCACATAAGTTTCAAAATATCAGGAATAACTTTTCTAATACTAAATTCTTAGGGATTCTCTTATCTAAATATTAAAGCTCTAAAGTACAAATGGAACCCTTTTAACTCTCTTCTATGAAAGTGACAGGAATAAATAGCAAAATAACACTATGCAGTTTATTCACTACTATCTTAGCCCTTATGGTAATATCCAGTCTTCTGTACTAACATAATAAACCTAACAAACCCACCCATCACATAGGCTTGTTTATTAAACATCAAGAATAAATCACTAGCGGGAACCAGCAGTTAGCCTAATGGCTATGTCGCTGGACTCCCACGTAGCTGACCACAGTTCATGTCCCAGACCCGGTGGCTTAGAACTCATGCTGGGCGCGTGTGCGTGCGTGCCCAAGATCCCGAGAGGAGAACGGAGGAGAAGGGATTACGGCGTGACCATCACCCCTGGGGGGTGATTTCTCGCTTTCTGTCTCTATGTCTCTCTCTGTGTGTCTGGCAAGTGCACGTGCCCTATAGCGAAAACCTCTCAAAAAAGAATAAATCACTAGCTATGTTTAGAAATTGTTAAAGACCTTTCCAAATGTGATAGTTAGCTTTATAACGGTCACCTAAAATGCTAAATTATTAGACCCTAGACTTTTCGCTAGGGTGGCCACTCCACATGCCTGTATATTAACTAGCTTCTGTCACAATGTCTAGTTGAATACGTTGAAAGAGGATCAGGATTCATACGCAAGGTGTTAAAAGAGGGGTACCCTCCCCTATATGAGACTGAGAGTTGTAAAGATGATCTATCTTAGTCATATGGAAAATGCTTTTGAGGATGAGGCCAACCTAAATGAAAGCAGAGCTGAAAAATGGAGAGACAATATAATGAACACTTTCACAGCCCCTAGACTGTCTTGCCTGAAATCAGAACACAGCATTTGGTCTTCCTAATTATGTAGGAAAAATAACATTTTACTGTAGCTAAGATGAATTAAGTTTGTTAGATTTGTTACTTATAAATCAAGCTAAGAATTCAAGATCATCAAAAGTCCAGAATTATTTTATAAGCACACTAACATGTTATAATTGTTCATATAAGCAAAACAAATACTGCTATACAAATGTTATTTTAACATGGAGTAAAAGGCTGTGATAACATGTTACTAGTTTATTTTCCACATAAAAATCCATATCCATCATCAGTGAATCAATTTGTTTTTATTTGATATCATTCATCTACTGACTTTCTTACATAAATATCAAAATATTCAAAATGGGCTAACAATATTATATTCGGACAAAGCTCAAATAAAATTGCAAATCATCTCTAGGTAAAATGAGAAAAAATGTCTGTGATGCTTATGAAAGCAAAGAATTTTTAAAATATGTATTAATCAGTTAAAACTGGGTAGTATTTATTGAGACTATCATTTTACTCATTTCGTTGTGAAGGTTAAGTGAGTTCTCTTAATTAAGGAACAGAGCAAATAGTTAAACTTTAAAAAAACTTATCACACATATTAGAATTTCATGGCAATTGCCTTTTAGAAGGCAATTTAGACAATCTCAAAAAAGTAGGTTGATATGTATAAAAGAAAGCATACTATGATATATTGTAATGTGGAAAAAAAGCAGGCTTCATACACACACACACATATATAAACATATATATACATTTATAAACATATACATATCATGTCCTCGTTTTTTTTTTTTTTTTGGAGAGATTTTCATTATAGGGCGCGTGCGCTCACCAGACAGACAGAGACATAGAGACAGAAAGCGAGAAATCACCCCCCAGGGTGGATGGCCACGCTGCAATCCCTTCTCCTCCATTTTCCTGTGATCTTGGGCACGCACACGCGCCTGGCGTGAGTTTTAAGCCACCGGGTCCAGGACGCGAACCACGGTCGACGCTGGGAGTCCAGCGACATAGCCATTACGCTAACTGCTGGTTCCCTCATGCCCTCATTTTTAAAAGCCCTTTATGGATATATAATAAAAATGGTAAATAAATTAAGCACTGTTTTAAATTTTTTTTAATTCTCATAACTCAATGAGATATACATACATACATTAATGTTTACAAATAAAGCAGAAAAGTATAAATATGTTCTAATATGTTCTACTCTCTACCTCTAGAAAGTAGTATTTTTGTTAGAGTGGGGAGGTGGGTGGAAAAGATACGAAAGAAGACTTTCACTTTTTACCATATAGCCCTCTATATAATTTTGCTTATATTTTACACCATACTTTGAAAGTTTTGTTTTTAAGCAATAAAATATTCCTTCAGAGCTTTTATTATAAATATGAGGTCAAATACGGGAAAAGAAACCTTTTTGAATATAAAAGCTGAAATATTTCCCCTCTTTAAAAAGCTGGTCTTTAGATTACATGCATGTTTTAAAAATAGAGTACTAAGATTATATTCATCAGCAGTCTGTTATACACACTACTTTATCTAGTGAAATGATGTCAGGAGGCAAGCATGGGTGTGTGACATTCACATGGTTAAAGAATCACATCACTGCCTCTCTGCATACCATAAAAGGATGTTTAATTTGGGAGACAATGTTCACTCTATACAACATTTTAATGCCTTAAGTTTTTTTAAGGTAACTTAGCCCTAATGGCTATATTTATACTTAATAAAAAGCAAATGCCAATAAAAACAAAAACTCATTTAAAATGCAAAATCTTCCCAATCTAATGCAGTACACTATTAATTACAAACATATCATGCGACAGGCATTAAGGTAGAGAAAGATATGAGAGTAGAAAAATAAATACTACATATTTCTTGTATTTGAGAAACTCAGCTTACTCATGATAGTAACTCATGATAAATAATAAAATATAAAAATACACAGTAGACATATATTTAACCTAATGAAAGCGTGGAATAGGGTGACCAGTTAATTCCACTAGTCTTCTGACATCATAATTACTTTTCTTATGTTTTTATACAGAGCTATTCTTACAGATTTCTAAGAATTTCTAAATTTTACTCAGTAGCAAAAAAGAGACTATATGAATAGGAACTCAGTAAGTGTTTATAAAATCAGCTAACAAAATAGAATTCAAAGACACATCATACTTAATTAAATTCAGTGTTTTATGTTATGTATTTGAAGAGATTTTATAATTAAAATCTACATTTATTTACAGCAGTGGTTCTTAAATGGAGACAATTTTGTTCTCCCACAAAACATTTGGCAATTTCCAAAGACATTTCTGCTTATCACAACTAGTAGGAGGGGGTGGTACTGGCATTTTAGTGGGAAGAGGCCAAGGACATTGTTAAACACCCTACAACACACAGGACAGTCTCTCAAAATAATTATGTAGCTCACAAAGTCAATATACAACCACTTCGGAATCCTGATTTACAGTTAACAGTTTAGCAATCTGTAACTCAAATTATTAAACAGACTCGATGTCTTAGAGTAACTTTAAAAAACTAGATAAATAGCAAAAAGTACAAAACAAAAAACAAATCCCAGTTTGAAAGACACTACTTGTTACAGTGTGCCTATGAGCCAGGCATGATATTGAAACCTGACCTGAAAAGGCAGCAAAATTACCTCTGAGTAAAGAAATCTGCCCACAATGGCCTTGCTAGTTAGTCAGAATTTGGCTGCAAGTCTACATCTGTTTCACCTAAAGCTCATGCTTTTCCCATTACATCACTAAGAAGCCAACATAGATTTTATCAAGTCCAAAGTTCATAGATTTTATTCATGAGATAGTCCTTCAAACCCCACCTCAGGGTTAAGTCCCTCTTAGTGTAGACAAATCAGTAGGACTGGTCATCTGGTTTTCAAATCCATAGATGATTTAAAATAGCAAATACAATGGTGGCTATAATATGGCACCAAGGCTAGAGAGAAACAGAAAAATTATTTTAAAAGGATACGATAACAAAAATACAAAAAGTAAAAAGGTCCTGGACCCTCATTACAGATACAGTCATTGCATGTGCTACACAGGTACAATGGACGCCAGGGAGATAGAAAACAGAGAGGGAGGAAAGAATCAGGGAAGAAAAGGAGAAAGGGGACAGAATAAATGAAGAGAAAGAAAAGCAGAGAGGATAAGAAGGAAGAGGGGAGAGGGAAGGGGAAAGGGCAAAAGAAAATGGAAGGGCACAAATCAAGCAGAGACCAAATGGTGAGAATAACAGTGAAACACTGAGAGAGAAACTCAGAAAAAGAGAAACACAGAAATGGAGGAGAGTGGAAAGGAGGGAGGGAGGGAGAGAAGGAAACAAAATCTAACCCAAGAGAGCCAAGGAACCCAGACTGAAAAACACGAAAAACTGAGAAGGCAGAACACATAGTCGTCCAACAGATTCCTAGAAATTAAGGTTTAAACCATTCCTATTCCACTAAAATCTGTACCTGGTCTGTCCAAAACGGCTGGTGGTTACTAGTCACAGGTGACTAAAAGCACTGGAAATGTGGCTAGTCTGAGTTGA
Source organism: Tupaia belangeri chinensis (assembly GCF_000334495.1). Classification (NCBI taxonomy): domain Eukaryota; kingdom Metazoa; phylum Chordata; class Mammalia; order Scandentia; family Tupaiidae; genus Tupaia; species Tupaia belangeri. The sequence continues at coordinate 1,605,546 of NW_006160001.1, read as the reverse complement.
GATGTGCTATAGCAAACACACTTAATTTCAAAGATTTTGTATTTAAAAGGTTAATATTTAATACTGTCTTATACTAATTACATCAATGATTTAAAATATAAGTTAAAAACAATATTTTGGGCATAATGGATCAATGAAAAAATATTATTAAAATTAGTTACAGTTACTTTTTACTTTTTTAGTATGGATAATACAAAAGTTAAAATTATATGAGGTTCACATTATTGAACAACACTGCTCTAGATTTTTAAGACTGCTTTAAGAATCATGTTGGTACTAAAGTAAAATAGCAGAAATCATTGCCATCCTTACATTCATCCTAAACTTTAAGAATCTTACTTAGCAAGAGATGTGGAACTACGTATCTACGTGGCCACATAAGGTTTGATAGTAATCATGAGTTCAAACAAGACACAGACTCCTATTAAAATTGTTTTTAACAGTTAATAAACAAGTGGTGAGGCTTACTTGAGTTGCATGAAGATGGATGAAATAAAACTATAAAATTAAATATAAAAGAGTGAAACCAGAACATACATTCTATGAACTTGGAATATTGGGTCTTAAAGATCTGACATTATCTGACCATAATATTGATAAAAGGTATTTGAACATTTTCATTTTTATAAAAATAAAAATAGGGGCCCAGGAGATGGCATTAATGGTTATGTTACTGGACTGCCATGTAGTTGACTACAGTTTGAGTCTTGGACCCTGCGACTTAAAACTCATGTCGGGCACGTGTGGGTGCGTGCCCAAGATCCTGAGAAGAAAATGGAGAAGGGATTGCAGTGTGGTCATCCCCCTGAGGTGTGATTTCTCACTTTCTGTTTCTCTCTGTCTTTCCAGCAAGCTCACACACCCTGTGTACCAAAAATCTCTCTTAAAAAAAAAAAAAAAAAGAATACCCTTATATTTTGAAAGCCCCTCTCTAGCACCTACTCAATATTTCTGGAAGTTTTTTTTAAAATAATCACCTTCTACCTTATATGAAATAACTGCCTCAACTCTTACATAAAAAGAGCCAGCTTTGTGGCACAGCAATACTGCACTTAAGAGAAGCCAGATCCCACAGAGCAATCACAGTTAGAATCACTGACCCAGTCAACCTAAACACACGAGGCACTCATACAAGTACCTAGGATCCAAAGGGCTGGAGTACTAGAAAAAGTAGACTGCTCATGACCTGACCCTGTGGAGGGTGCTCCTCTCTTAATCTCTCTCACATGCACATACACATCCTCTATTGTGAATAAAGGCCAAATATTCTAAAAATAAATGCCAAAACGTTTTAAAATTTCACTTAGGAAATACAAATTCATATGTATATGCTTCTCGCTACATAGAAAAAGATTCAACTTATTTCTATTTATTGCATGATTCTGCCTTGAAATACAATTCTGTTATATACTGACTATATTCTTGTCCCCATCTATTTCTATAAAATAAAATAAAATCTAAATCATAGTTTAACTACTTAGAAAAGAATTAAATTTTTGTAAGTATTAAAACAAATCACCCCCGGGGACATGGCCACATCGCAATCCCTTCTCCTCCATTCTCCTCTCAGGCACGCACATACGCGTGCCCAGCATGAGTTAAGCCACCAGGTCTGGGACTCAAACTGCGGTTGGCCATATCGGAGTCCAGTGACAGCCATTAGGCCAACTGCTAGTCACTCAGCACTTCTTCATTTTTAATTCATAATAAAATGTGTATACATAAGTGAAACACCTTCCACAGCCACAATCCCCTTACTCCAGTCCTCTGGCCTACCAGAGGATCCTGGAGACACACACGCACATTTTTCAGGCCAACCAGGCCAGGGACTTGAACCATAGTCCACGGGTGGCTTCTGGATACACAGTCCGATAAACTACCAACTGTGCCACAGAGGCTGGGCCAATAATGCACTTTCTTTTTCCTTTTTTTTCCCTCTATTGTCAAGAGGGTGTGTGCCCCCACCAGAGAGAAAGAGAGAGAGAGACACCATCAATGGAGTATGGTCACACCATAATCCTTTTCTCTCCATTTCTACATCCTATAAGAATTTGGGCATGTATGCACATGTGCCCGGCTTGCTTTTCTTTTTTGATACCAACTATATTTTATTTTCTAAGTTCTAAATATGGTGCGGCAAAATAAAAGTTAACCTTAGTTTTGAATACTATGTTTTTCTTTTATTTTATTTTTACATTTTTCCACAAACATTTACTTTACATACCAAAAAATTTAACTCATACTCCATAGTTCTTCAAAGTTAATAAACAACTTTCAAAATATTTCTTATAATTTTGTTTATGACTCTATAACAACAGAAATAGTATGGTTTTAAATATTTTTGAGAAAATATTTACATGTCAGCTACTCAAATTGTTGAAAAGCAAATGCCCAGCACACTAGTTACACATAAACCTTCTCAATTCAGCCCTGCCTACCAAGTATTCTGTGATATACCATCTGCTAGCAAAGATCAGTCTCTTTTTCTTCCTTCAAAGTCTTTCTCAAGATAATTCTCTGGTGTGGTTGCTCTTTTGCAATCTCTACAGATTACAATGCTGGGCTGGAAAAGTCCAGGTTATTTTATGTTATAAATTCTTTCATAAATCTTCTCTAATCCTCTCTGCCAGGCAGAACTATTTATGGTAACAGGTCATCTTTCTAAGGGCTTCTGTAGCTTAATTGAGATCCACCTTAGTTCCACAGTTTTCTAATTTATCTTCAGATATGAGATTCCAGTCAAAGCCCTGTGCAATAATGAATATACTCAATTTCTAAATCAATGCAACAAGCATTATTGAACTTATGCAAATAACCCTTTTCCAACAAAATAAGAATATTCCAATATTTTCCAATTCCAGAGGGATCAGGAAGGAAGAAAAGTTTATGTTTCAACTTAAAGAAACAAGCAAAAATATTTTAACATATTGCTAAACCTATCAACAACTGAAAAGAAAGTAAGCTGTTTAAATTGGGAAAACAAAGCACAGTAAAAAAAAAATCAGTAATGTTTTACTCAAAAGTCACACAATTCTATTTCGCCAGTTTGGTCTTATGTTCAAACTCTCTTCTGTTGAATATGCAGTGTTGCTGTGGTCCAGTCTTTCCATTTAAATCCTGGGAGTTAACATTCTACGTTGTTATTGACATTTCTTGTCCCTAGCATTAAATTGGTCATTTTCTTAGTGGCCTTTTGTTGTCTTACTTCTGTATGTATCTTTAGTTTCACTGGTCAAGCACTCCTTTCAGAATTTCTTGAAGAGTAGGGTCTGCTACTGGCAAATTCTTTCAACTGGATCCAGGATTCAAAAAGAAGTCATCCACGTGGGATCTGGCTTTCTATGCACAGTACTTAACCACTGTGCTACAAGGTTAACCCTAATGCTTTTTCAAATAAGCTCCAAGGTGATATCAGTGCTGTTGAACTGTGGATCACACTTTGAATAGAAAATGGTTAAAATATACGACTATTCCTATATTAGAAACAATTTAGAGCCAACCCCATAACACAGCTATTAAGCACTGTGGAAGAAGCTGGACCCCACATGGCTGACCATAGTTCGAATTCAGAACCTGATAGCTTAAAAAACTAGACAGGGTGGAGAAATGGAGAAGAAAGGATTGTATCTCTACCATGTCCCATTGGGAAATGCTTTCTTTCTTTTTCTCTGGCAATAAAAAACAGACAGACAAAGCAATTTATATTTAATATACTAAAAAGGGTATGGGGAAAAATATATCCCAAAGAATCCATTCTATTTTCTATTTTAGAGCATCATCTAAAATTTATTTTTTGTATGAGTTGACTATGCAGCATTACAAAGCTTTAAAACATACCATTCCACATCAAACAATAATGTTCAGCTACTATTACAGATCAAGTCCATACTTATTTGGGACCGGGGCCACCACAATTTACCTTGGAGTTCAATTTAGACCCAAATAATAGGAATACGACACAAGAAAAGAGAAAAGACATTCTAATAGTAGCCTTAGAATTATGGTTATATCTATGAAATATAACACACCTGTGTACTTTAAGTACAAATTTAAATTTATGTTATCAAGTTAAATGAGTGAAAAAAAGGCAAAAGAAATACATCAGTATGTGAGTAAAAGATTGAATTTGAACTTCAGGGTGATTTTTCTCTCTTTATTCCTGTAGGAAACTACCAAATTTTCTACAAGTATATAATGTATGTATTATTCAAATACACTTTAAAATTTAAAAACTCATGACAAAAGCCATGCAAAGCAGTAAAGCATTAACACTAAATAAATAGTCAAAAATTTCTTTTTAATTGTATTTAAGTAACATCATTAGTAAGGAACTAAGAATTCTGGATAATCATAATAAAGATTTAAGTTACTTACCTTAGTGAAGTTATTCAGATGGCCCAGTTTTCTCATATTTGATACCCCTTGCAATTTGGCTACATTTTGGAGAATCTCCCGTAAGTTATCAGAAGGTTCTAGAAGGAAAGACAAGACAATTTAACATAATTTTAAGGGTATTTAACTAATCAAACACAAAACATGCTGTATTAAAACTTCACAACATTGACTTTTAGTTGAATGTCTTATCCTCCACACCAAATCCACTTACTTAGGGGGACTTCAAAGTCCATATGAATGACTCATCCAATTACCTTTACATGTCTACCACACCCATACATACAGTCCAATTCTGTGTATCATTATCACCCATAATTATTCAACCACAAAATCATAAATTCTGGTATGGTTTGAATGTATCCCCCTAAAATTTATATGTCTAAATATTAATCTCCAATGCAAAAGTACTGAGAGGTGAGGAACTTTAAAAGGTGATTAGATAGAGGCCTCATGAATGAATCAATGTCCTAAATGGATCTGCCCCTTCTTCTCTACTGCACACATATACATTCTCTTCCATCTCCTGTTATGGAATGATGCAGTGAGAAGACCCTTGTGAAACAGCAAAAAGGCCTTCCTACCCAGCTGCAGTGGTACAGGGAATATGGTACTTCACTGAACTACTTTGGAGGCCTGAGTATCCTAAGTCAACCTGAACATGCTGGGCATGCCCTGATCCTGACAGAACAGGAGGCTAGAAGAAGGACTATGGTATGGAGACCCTCTTAAGGGTACCTGTCTCTCTCTCATGACAAAAGGAAAATAAACTTAGAAAAGGGAGAAGGAGATGATGGGATGACACAACTGCACCCATACAGGGAGGATCCTGGGTTTGCATCCTGGGGCCTCTCTAAGCACCCTCAGTATGCACACATATGTGCCCATGATCCTGGTCAGCTGAGAATGGAGATGGATTATGGCATAAAGATGCTGTTGGAGATGCCTGAATCTTTCTTCCTCTCATGGAAGAAATAAACATAAAGAAAAAAACATGAAGGACAGAGAAAGAAGGCCTTTATCAGATCCTTCAACACTGGTCTCCTCAGCCTCCAAAAGAAAAAGAAATGAATCTCTGTTCTTTATAAATTATCCAGTCTCAAGAATTCTGTTATAACAGCACAAAATGAGCTAAGACAAATCTCAACATCCCAATTTTCACTTCTGGTTATAATGTAACAATAAGAACCAAATATATTATATATTTGAACCCACCAAATACTGAACAATATATTCTAAACTATTGTTTTCAAGACACTGGGCCATCAAGCAGTAAAGAACAATGATCCCTCAAAGATGAGAAAGAAATTGCCCCAGGTTACTCTTAACAGAATTTCCAGGCCTTAGTTTTGAAACAAACTGAGTTGAAAGAGACAGAGGTAAGAGTCCAAGAAAATGAATAATTACTAAAGAACTGAGCACTGCCCAAAGAAAGAGAGAGAGAGAACTCTAAAGATTTGCAAAAAGAACCCTCAGGTATTCAGTAGAGCAATAAATATTATCATAATGTGAGGAAATTACCCAAGGCTATGGAAAGTACCACTCAAAAGAATTAGAGAGAAGAGCACCTTGCAGATCTCAAGTCAGGGAACAACTGTTCCTAACAGATGAAAAATACTCATGGGCCTTGGTTAAAGTATTCAGGAAAGTACTGACTCAGCAGTGGAAAACAATTAGACAGACTAAACATTTCTTTGATCTCACCCAACAATTTTTACAAGCAAAACTTAGAAGAAGCAAACTGTTTCCAAGCAATTAAACTGTCCCAGATCAAAGCTCAAGATTTTTGAAAAGAACAAAATGATAAATATTACAATATGTAGCAGCCAGTGTAAAATCACCATGCATATAAAGAAGCAACAAACAAACAAACAAAAAAACATAATGAGCTAAATAATCAATCTACTGAATCCTGACCCAAAATTGACATGTTAAAATTACCACAAAAGAGCATTATAACTGCATTTATAACAGATCTACAGCTCAAGAAGGAGATTTCTCGCTTTCTGTCTCTCTCTCACACAAGCAGATGTGCCCCATAGCAAAAAACTCTCTCTTAAAAAAAAAATAATAAATAATTTAGGACCTACAGCCATTTGCAAAGTCAGGGTTAAGGATTGCTAAAGGCAGTGTGAAATCCCCCTAATGGAAATGTATAATCTAAACATTTTTCAGTATACATTAGTGTGTCAGGTTCTGTGGTATCATGACAGATTGAAATACCTATTCTGGGTTTGGTTCCTGGCTCACTAGTTGGCCTGGTCCATAAATATTTGACCACACATGTACATACACATACACAATGGTGTGGTTCCTGGCTCATAAATATTTGGTCTTTTGTTCTTGGTCCCTGAAGCAGCTTCATAACAGCTTCAGAGAGATAAAGGTGAAGGCCTTTCTCCTACTCTCCTTTCATCTACTCCATGGCAATTCACAGAAATGCCACCTTTAATACCCTCATTCCAGAAGAGTCCTGCCCAATACTAGAAGGAAGAATTCAGCACAGAGAGGCCAAAGATTTGAATGGGCAGCCCTTGCTGGGTCTTCCCACCCAGTCTATAAGCATTTCATGCCTATGCAATGAAGTTTCCATAAATACCTAGAAGAATAGGGTTCTAAAGAGAGCTTAGGGAACACAGGTTTCAGGAGGAAAGTATGGCAAGAGAGAGCAAGGAAGCATCATATGCCTTGCCCTATGCATCTCTTCATCTTTACCCATTAAGATATCCCTTATAATAAACCAGTAAGTGTTTCCCTGAGCTCTGTGAACCACACACACACACACACACAAACATGTCCAGCTTAAATTTAAGCTGCTGGCTCCAGGACTTGTACCCATGTCGACCATGTGGGACTCCAACAAAGTAACCAATAAATCATCTGCCGGTCACTAGCATCTAGTTTTTTAACCTGAAACCATGTAGTCTTGGCTAAGTCATTTCATTTCATAGGCATCCATTCCCTCTTGACTACAGTGAGAAAAATATTTACCTATCTTGAAAGCACGGTTGCAAAATGTGATACGTAACTTAATGCAGTGCCTAGTCTTGACAGCTACTCAATAAATAGTAATAATTATTATTAAAAGTTACCTGGGGGACACCAGGTGGTATGGTGGTTAAAGCACTGAATTCCCACATGGACAAATGCAATTCAAGACCCAGACCTGGCAGCTTGAAAATCATGCTACACACGTGTGTGCATGCCCAAAATCCTGAGTGGAGGATGGAGAAGGGGCTGTGACATGGCTGTCCCTATTAAGAGGTGATTTCTTGCTTTCCCTTTGTCTCTGTCTCTTTCGGCAAGCACATGTGCCCTATGGCAAAACCTTGGGGGAAAAAAAGGCATAAAATAAAAATCCATTGAGTAAAAGCAGTATTTATGGACCAGTCATGTGAAAGTTACATGATTAGCCCAAGCAAATGCTCAGCTCATATATCAGTCTTTTTAAATTTATGTTTATTAGAGAAGGATCTTAATGCATTATTTATATGACCCAAGATTTGGTCATTTTAAAAGTAGAAACAGGGACCAGCAGTTGGTGTAATGGTTGTGTTGCTGGACTCCCATGTAGTCGACTACAGTTCGAGTTCCAGACTCGATGGCTTAAACTCACGCTGGGCACATGTGTGTGCATGCTCAAGATCCTGAGAGGAGAATGGAGGAGAAAGGATTGTGGAGTAGCCATTCCCCCTGGGGGGTGATTTCTTGCTTTCTGTCTCTCTGTCTTTCTGGAGAGCGCACATGCACTATAGCAAAAACCTTTCAAAAAAAAAAAAAAAAGTTGAAACAATTGAGCTGGTGGTTGAGGGGGTGGATCTTACATTGCTGACTATGTGGTTCAAATCCTGGCCCCAATGGCAAAGAGAAAAAGGGGTGGTGGTGTGACCATGACCCATCAGGGGTGCTTTCTCCCTCTTCCTCTATTTCTGAAGAGCATATGTGCCCTACAGCAAAAACAAGAACAAAAAAATTTTGATTAAAAAAAAGAAATATTTACCTTTCAAAGTTATATTAATGATTAAATTAGATATGCTAAATAGAAATATTCAAACTGTAAAATGTTATATAAAATATTAGAAATTATTACCCTTTTTCTTTGGTATGAATGACTGAAATTATCTACTTTATATATAGATTAGTTTTTGCCAGAGGGCACATGTGCTTGCCAGAAAGAGACACAGAGAGAGAGAGAAGAAGAAAGCATCCACTAGTGGGGTGTGGTCACATTGCAATACCTTTCTCATTTCTCCATCTTGTCAGAATTTGGAGCTCACACACATATACACACCTGTAGTGTTTTTTAAGCCACTAGGGCCAGGATTTGAACAGTGGCTGGCCATGTTAGACCAGGCTCCCTCACTAGGCCACAGGGCCAGCCTGAAATTATTTAATAGGCAGGCAGAATTTGTTTATAAGAAACCAGAAATGACATAATTCTATCTAAAATTGTTGTGTAATAAAACTTCAAATGAACCCCTAGAGAGACTTATTTAGTCATACAAAACAAATTATAATAAACCAAGGAAACCAGTACAAATTTAATGAAGCCAAATGTAATACCAGTCCACAATATTATCATAATATTTTTTCAGAATATATTCCCCAATACCACACAGTCATTTCAAAGACCCCCTCAATTCTTAATCCATTACCCCCACCAACTACCTAGGCTTTAATTTCCTAACATTCTTAACTAAGCTCTCATTATTCTGAATTAGCTGCCATATAACAAGAGCATTATCTGTGTGTACTCTTTAGCCCTGTAATTTCCAATGTTTTCACTCCAAAATAAGCAAGTAGACAATAAAAAACAAAAAGTGCATTTACAACATGAACCAAGATTCTATGAAGTGTTTTATTTAAACTGCATGATGGTAAAGACTATGTCCTGCTTATGACTGTATCTCAAGAGCACAACACAATCTCTACCACGTAGTAGTATTTCAGGAATTATTTTTCTGAGACTGGACAGCTGTCACAGCAACTAAACACTGAGCAAGTTGAATGAGATCACACATGGTAAACAGGGGTTCAAATCCTAGCTCCCATAGCTTAAAAAACTCATCAAGTACATGTGTGCTTTGTTGCTTACCCAAAATCCTGAGGTAAAGAGAAAAGACTGCAGTGTGGCCACACCCTGCTGGGAGGTGTCCCCTCCCACACCTCTCTGAAGAGCTAACATCCCCTCTGGCAATTATAAAAAAAGAATTATTTTTCTGTGTTAAAGAACAAATACATGGGGCCAGCAGGTGGTGCCGTGGTTAAGGGCACTGGACTCTCAAATGGCTGACCACTATTCAAGTCCCAGACCTGGGGGCTTGCTTTCACACTTTCTCTCTCTCTCTTTCTCACTTTCACTCTGTCCCTCTCTGGTTAAATTTTAAAAATAAATCAATAAGGGTAAATAAAATAATTCTTTAAAAAGGATGGGAAAAAAGGCAAAATATACAGAAAACAAGAAATGGAAAATGATTTGTTGACAATAACACATATGTTGATGTGCTTGATTGAGCCAATATACAGTGTATTCTCAATGGAAAAATCTCATTTTGTATGCTATAATGATGTACAGTGAATGAATGTAAATAAATAAAGAAAAAAAAAAAGAATAAATACCTAAGTGAATAATTTTTTTAATAGATTAGACCAGCCACTGGGGTGCGGCTGTCTCCTCTACCAGCAAAAAAGACACTTAGAAATAATCTTCTGTCTTCTTTACAGATGCAAAATCAAGCATTGTTTCAATATTCCTCTAACATTTATTGAAATCCTAACAATTATACATTTCAAAGAGCTATACAGTTAGTGGGAAAAAGATCTAACCAAATGACAGCATCCTCAGGGCCCACCAGATGATGATAAAACAAAACAAAACAAAACAAAACAAAAAAACCTTCCAATTGCAGAGAAAGTCACAATAAGCCAGGAGAGGCCTGGATAGAGTGCTAGAACTTTTTTTTTTTATATACTAATGCCAAAATATACCCCTTGTACTTTTTATCTATTGGTTCTGGCATACTTGTTCTGAAATGAAGAAAAGTATGATCTTCTTTCACATACTAAAAACAATCATTTTTCCTCTCAAGCAAATGGAGCAGGTAACAGACTTCTTTTAATCATTGGTATATTTTAAATATAGCTACAATGCCAAAAATAGGCAAGGAAAGGCTATTAATCAACTGCAATCTCAAACAATCAGTTTACTGGGTTACAATGTTTCTAAATGATAGGTTTATCATACTAAAATATGAACATGGCCTTTATTACTGTCTCCACAGATAAGGAGTGATGAAGACATCACATTGTTCTAACAGACAAAAAGCTGAACAGACTGAAAAATTAAGTAACCCTTCTTAGATTCCTTAGAGAGGTGGGGATACAAGGCAAACGATCTGCCCCAAGATCACAAGACAGGCCAGTGAGTACAGGGAGTTACACCGTGCTTGAGCCACTCTAGCAGAAACTACTGTGGGGATCAGTATCTACACAAACCCAAACTGCAATTGATAACTGCTAGAGGCTCAGTGTGGACAACTCTGAGAGTTAAAAATAACAGGAGGATCCAGGCATTAGACTATACAATTTTCTGAGTTCTGAGTTTCATCTCCAGGAGCTTGACCAACTCTCTCTGTGAATAATAATAATAATTTAAAAAGTCTCTGTGCTTCAGGTAGAGGGAGAGGGAAAAAAAATTTTTTTGAACATTTTCTTCTTTGCAAGTCCTACCCTCAAGAGAATTTATTTTAGCAGAGTCTAAATCTACTGAGTTGTTTTTTTGTTTGTTTGTTTGTTTGTTTTTTGTTTTTTTTTTTAATCAAGGCCTAACTGACCTGACCTGGGAGAAGGGAAAATACCAACTCCAGCAAACTCTAAGCCTTCCCTGTGGGAAAAGGAAATATCCAATTCCATTCCACTCTAGCTATCCTATCCTATCCTATCTCCAATAGAAGAGAAAAAAATGTGAGAAACACTTGTGAAGTTCACCTCCCAGAGGTACAGTTTCAGTAAAGGCTGAGGATCCTATAATCATAGGATTACAGACTGCTTCCCCTTCTCTTATACTTTACCACATTACTAAAGGCCTACTTATTTTATCAGGAGCATCATGACTGGTTATCAAAAAAATTTCACAGCAACTAAAAAGCAAAACCACAGTTTGAAGAGATACAGCAAGCATCTGAAACAGATATAGTAGGGATATTGGAATTATCACAGAATGTAAAACATTGTTAATAGGTAACAGCTGCAAGAACAGATGTTCTACAATATACGTAGAAAGATGGAAATACTAAAAAGGGCTAGAGAGCCATTAACCATAGTTGTAAATGTTTTGGACCCTGCATCAAAAGACTTACAGACCATCAGTTTTCAAATTTGTGTTCTTAAGTAATAGTTTATTCTAAAAAATACCAATTCTAAAACCAAAAACAAAAAGTCAGTTCCCGAGTAAACTATGCCTAAAAAGTAGCCCACAATAATCTGCACTTTTAAAGTATTTCAATGATTCTTACATAAACTGAAACTGGAAACATGCTGTATAGACTACCAAAATGTCATGCAACTATATTCTGATATATCCTTTTGGATTATTTGATCTGAACTCTAGAAGATGAGATCCTACTATATGCAATTTTTCTGTATTATCTTCAAATATGTTATACTATAAAACATTACCACCACTGACCCAAAACTAATAACTACAATACAAAGAACCTACGATATTGTACTAATACTTTTAGATGAACAATCTCTTTTAATCTCCACACTACTTATACAAGGAACCATTACTAATGTCTCCATTTACCAGAATTTACATAAATACACCAGTAGTGGCGATGAGATCTATAGAGTATGAATATAAAGCCCAGCCTTTACTTCTCAATATATAATACACTGCAAATGACCTTGCTATACTACCTTTCATACAAAATGTACCTTCAGGAGTCATACCACTGCAATGTCTTTTTTTAAAAATAGAGGGTTTGCCATAGGGCACATGTGCTCATGTGCGAGAGAGAGAGAGAGACAATGTCTCCCCTCCCTTTTTTTTTTAAATTGCCAGAGGGTGCATGCTTTGTCAGAGAATCAGAGAGGGGAGGGCATCCCCCATGGAGCAATCCCTTTTCCTCCATTTCTCCATCCTGTTGAAATTGTGGGCAAGCTCACATGCACACCCAGGGTGTTTCCCAAGCTTCTAAGGCCAGGATTCAAGCCACAGTCAATCATGGGAAATCCAGCTCCCTTTTAACACTAGGCTATGGAGCACTCATACCTAAATTAACGGTTAGCACACAATAACCACTCAAAACATTGAATAAATTAGTATACTATTCAGAAATAAATATAATAAAAATTTAAAATATTCCAAGCTGTTTCTTAATCTGGGTGCCTTCAAAGGTGTCACTCTACAAAGACTGATTGAGCAAAAACATTCATGACAAATTCACTTTTATGTAGGTATAGTTGAGTACACAGTTAAAAATCAATAATGAAAAAGTTTTATGTTATACTATTATATATTATAGACCTTTCTTCTTTCATGGTCAACAGGAATATTATATACTTTAACTTGACTTTTCAAAATCTGGTATTGATAACAAAAGAAGCCTCAAGTCAGAACTATAAAATTAAAATGTAAGAATTTACAATGGAACTACTACTTTCTTATGATTAACTTTAATAACAAAACTTTAATAACAATAGTTATGGTGTTAAGATACATAAAAGAGGAGTAAGTAAATAAGATCATGCTGTTTCAAAATGAATCTATTTTACATATGTAAGAACCACAAAGGTGAAGTTATAGAATCCTCTATAAACCCCTAGCCAAATTGCTATGACAAGGAATCCTTTTTTTTTTTTTTTTTTTGGCCATAGAGTGTGCGTGCTCATTGGAAAGAGACAGAGACAGAGGGAGCAAAAGTGAGAAATTATCCCCTAGGAAGGATGGCCATGCCATATTCCCTTTTCCTCTGTTCTCCTCTGGAGATTTTGGGCAAACACGCATAGGCACCAGGCATGATTTTCAAGTGCCCATATCCAGGGCTTGAACTGCAGGGCATGTGAACATCCAGTGCCTTAACCACCAGGTACCTGCTGGCCCCAGGAATCTTACTTTCTAACTTGAAACATCTATACAAGGGTGGGCTCAGTGGCTTAGTGGTTATGATAGCTGGATCCCTATACGGCCAACTGAGTAGTCTGGATCCCTTGCCCTGGAAGTTTGAGAAACATGCTGTTCAAGATGGAGAAATGGAGAAGGGACTGTGACATGATTACCCTCCACTGGGTGCAGAGTGGGAGTGAGGTGTGTGTGTTGGTGGGGGAGGGAGATGCTCTCTCCTTCTACCTGAGTTTTTCTTTCTCTCTGGCTGAGCACATGTGCCTTTTGGTACACAAACAGAAATTATTACACACCCAGTTTTGCAAAATACAATTTTTTTAAAATGACAATGACTAGGAATGCAGAGAGAAAATAAAAGGAGTCAGGAATTTAAGCCTGCTATCTGTCTACCTACAGAAAATCAAATTGCTGATTCTTTTTTTACCACGCCCCCATTCACACCATGGTAGAATCCCCCCAGGTTTCAATGAAGAACTAAACTTAACCATTCAGCTTTCTTAATCTTTTACACACTTCATCCTTGTTCACTTTCAAATGGCATGCAATTAGTGAATTTATAAAAACTTTCTAGCACAGATGTTTGAGGAAGAAAATGAAGAGCTACTTGAGAAAAGCATCAAGTGCTTTCTTACAGTT
>NW_006160001.1:1577014-1591380 GCF_000334495.1 Tupaia belangeri chinensis | reverse complement strand
TGGCAATAAAAACTAGAATCAAGTATTTAGGCTTATAAAAACTGTTAAGAGATTATTTGTGGTAGAGAACTGAACCAAATTTACATAGTGTTTTTTTCTTTTTACCTGAATATACACAAAGAATTCACAAAAGTCATTTACCAGGCAAGAAAAATAGATGTCAAAGAAATACTTTTCATAAATTTATTTTAATGCTATTTTCCTGCAGCAAAATATGAAAAATACAGTCCACAACTAGAACAACCTTTTCTAAGACAGTAAAAATAACTAAAAGCAATTACTATTTAAAGATTACAATTACTGCACATTCTGCTATAATTTTTACATCTTAATCTACTACATTTTACAAAGATACTTGTAAAATCATTAGCTTCCAGTCCCCTAATTAGGAATCCTTTATTATAAGAGAAAAAAAAAATCTGTTTGTCTTTGGAACAATTGACTATGCAAATGAATTCTGTAAAAGAATGGAACAGCTGTGCCTAAAGACTGATACAATTAATTATGAAGTATACCCAGTCTATTAGAATTATTTATAAGTTAGTTGTACATTTTGCATGTACCAGCCACTTTCACATTTCTGTTTTTCTCTATTAAAACATGAATATAGTTCAAACCTTGTCTGAACAGGTGGTTTCTATGAACATAGTAAACAGCTTCCTTCTCAGAAACTAGGAAGTCCTTTTGGCCGGAACCATCATCTTCCACTAATTACACAAAGGAGGAAAAGAGAGGCACCAGATATATGTTCTCTAGACCTTTTAGAAAACATGGAGTAGTTCCTTTGGCAACATACATGAGAATCTACAAGAAAGGTAATATTGTAGACATTAAGGGAATGGGTACTGCTCAAAAAGGAATGCTCCACAAATGTAACCATGGCAAAACTGGAAGAGTCTACAATGTTACCCAGCATGCTGTTGGCATTGTTGTGAACAAACAAGTTAAAGGCAAGATTCTTGCCAAAAGAATTAATGTGTGTATTGAGCATATTAAGCATTCCAAGAGCAGAGATAGCTTAAACGTGTGAAGGAAAATGACCAGAAAAAGAAAGAAGCCAAAGAGAAAGGTACCTGGGTTCAACTACAGCGCCAGCCTGCTCCACCCAGAGAAGCACACTTTGTGAGAACCAATGGAAAGGAGCCTGAGCTACTGGAACCTATTCCCTATGAATTCATGGCATAATGGGTGTTAAAAATAAACTAATCTGTGGTCTATTAAAACAAACAAAAAAAAAGAAACTAGTAAGTGAATCAAGGTACAAATACACTAAGGTTGCAGGTTCCTTGCTTTGAATAAGAGTTAGAAACCTGGGGGGCCAGCAGATGGCATAGAGGATACGCTAAACTCCCTCAAGGCTGACTGTGTTTTGAGTCCCTTACTCGATGGCTTCAAAATCACACCGGGTGCATGTGCTTGTGTCCCCAAGATCCCAGGAGGTAAATGGAGGAGAATGGATTGCAGTGTGGTCATCCCACCTGGGAGGTTATTTCTCACTTTCCCTCTCACTGTCTGTCTGTCTCACTATCTCTGGCGAGCATACACCCTAAGGTAAAAAAAAACTCTCAAAAAAATTCAGAGAAAGAGTTAAAAACCTGAAAAATACTTACCATGTTATTTTCCTTTTTAATTTTTTTTTGGTTTCTTTACTTATTTCTTCCATGAGCCAGACAGAGAAAGAGAAGCACCCTGAGAGAGTCCTGATGCTAAACTCCAATTCCTAGCCTCAGCCAGCCCATGATCATTGGCAGGTTGTGCCTGGTGGCACCAGGGATGTCTTCAGACTTGAACCAAGAACCTTCACATGAGACTGCCTCCTAGAATGTTGAGTTTCACCAATGTACCACCAGCTAGACTCCCCCATGTTATTTTTTAAATCTACCTACTTGTATTATTTATTCTACATTTTCTTATCTTCCATCATTAATGATTCATTATTTCTCAAGGGTCTTTGGTCTCTTTCACTAGTACTCTCTTTTAATTATAGCACATGAGAGAGGAGGTGGCAAGGAGAAAAAAAAAAGAAAGCACTCTCATCAAGGTCTTGTCAGGCCAGGATCCCCCTTCTCCAACCCACCAGCAGTTCCTCAAGATCTTGAAGGCTCATGTGGACCCAGCATGTTTTCAGACTAACTTGGAGATCTGAATCCATACCCAGGCATGTGATGTCCAACAATGTAATCCAGTACTCTACAGACTATACACCAGATAGGTTGGGCCATTAGCTCTCTTTTTTTTAATTCTCTGCCCAGTATTTCCCATTTTTAAAACATCATTTCTTTCTCTTACCAAATCTCTATGAGACTCAACTGAATTTATTCTTACTTCATCATCTCCTAAAGTTCTATCCTTTGCCCACAGTTACCACCTGTTATTTTGGAACACAGATGTACCCTAATGCAACCCCCCAAAAATGTCAAGGTAAGAATTTTAATTTAAAGTAGCCCATGATCTATGCGGCTCATAGGCAGCAAACATGGGAAGCTAATTCAATAATCAACGCCCCCCCTCACCTACTCAGCAATAACTACCTTTAGCCTAGGTAATATAACAAATATAAGCACACAACCAAAACCCACAAAACACATGAAATAGCAAAATAAACCATTATAAACAAAAATAATGAAAAAGGATCTAAAAATATTTTTTTGTTGCTGTTTTTGAAGAGAGAGATTTTTGCTATAAGGCACATGCACTCACTGGAGAGACAGAAAGGGAGAAATCACTCCCCGGGCAGGGGATTGCTACACTGCAACCCCTTCACTTCTTGAGATTTGGGGTATGCATGCACAAGTGCCTGGTATGAGTTTTAAGTGGCTGGGTCCAAGACTCAAACCATGGTCAACTACGACTGAGAACAGCAATGTAACCATTATACCACTTGCTGGTTTCAGGATCTAAAAAGATTTTAAATATTAGAATTATATAAATACAAACAATGAAATAATAATTATATTTTATATATCTAAAGTAGGAGAGTTGGCAACTTGTTCCATTAAAGGCCACACAGTGAACAGGTCCAACAGCTTGAAAAATATACTGGGCACAAGTGTATACATGATCAAAATCCTGACAGGATAGAAAAATAAGAAAAAAAAAGTTACACCATGACCATACCCCACTGAGGACTATGCACGCACTCATGCTCTCTCTCTCTCTCTCTCTCCTCCTCCTCCCTCCCAGTCCTCTGGGAAACACAGAAACCTCTGGCAACAATTTAAAAATAAAAAAGTAAGATCAAATACATTGCTTGGCATATAAAAATACCTATTTATTATATAGATAAAATAAACAGCCACCAAATTAAAAAGCAAGGATAGGTACAAAGTAAAGATTTTTAGTTTCAACACCCAGCTGAAGGGGACAGATTGCAGAAATTACATTCAGAAAACAAAACAAAACAAAAAAGTACAAAAAAGTTCCAAGAAAAAAGATTATTTCAAAAGCACTCACAGCCCACATAACTTGGTGCTTTGTAAGTGGGAGGACAGTGGCAGATTACAGTTGGATGGGCGTTAAGATCAACTAAGAACAACAGACAAGGAAGAGAGCTCATGTTCAGAATAACAATTTTTACAAATAAATAAATCAAGGGACTAAAGATATACTAACTTTTACCCATTCTTCTGTTTGACCCTATTTCTCCATAGTCCCAAGGAGAGGTTCAAGACCTAATGAATACATCTAGCCACAGCAACTACATAGAACAAATACACAGAATCATTTTTCAGAGATTAGGTAATTCTAACAACTCCCTTCTAGGCCTCCTGACTTGTAGGTAGCTTAACTATCCATTCAGTCCACATTTTTTGAATGACATGCAATTAACTGTTGCTTCTTTAAGAGTAAGTTCTGGGACCAGCAGTTGGCATAATGGCTATGTCGCTGGACTCCCATGTAGTTGCCTGGAGTTTGAGTCCTGGACCTGGTGGCGTAAACTCATGCCAGGCACAAGTGCATGCGTGCCCAAGATCTCGAGAGGAGAATGGAGAAGGGACTGCCTGTGGTGTGACCATCCCCCCTGGGAGGGTGATTTCTCGCTTTCTGTCTCTGTCTCTCTGTCTTCTGGCGAGTGCTCGGGCCCTATAGCAAAAACTCTCCAAAAAAAAAAAAAAAAAAAGAGTAAGTCCTGATTTATCCTGTAACTCAACTTTCAAACCACAGAGAACCTGGCAGAATACTATCTATGCTTATGGTATACATTCATTAATTAACCAAACAAACAAATGGATGAATATAGCATTTCCATCCACAATGAAAAAAAATTATTAAAATGAATAATTCAGTCAATATTTGATAACTCAAAAAATATTAAAGTAATTAGGGTTATAATTTAGGGAAGTGACAACACAACTATCATTTCTCAACACTGATTTTGCTGCTTTCTCCTCTTCAAAGACAATACTCAAATCTCAATTCACAATGGTAATTTTGCCTATCTTGCAACCGAAATTTTAAAATTCACTTATTCATTCAATTAACACTGATTTAGTGAAAAAATGCCATACAGAGCCTGCTCTGAAGGTCACAGTCTGTTCTCCACATTAACAGTATAATCAGGTCATAGCACTACCATATCTAAAATTTCTTCTAGTGACTCATTTCCCTTTGCAATTTTACTGCCTTTTTAAAAATTATCACTTGTCCACCTCTCTTCTCTAATCTCATATTCCTCCACTCTCCCTCTCACTCATCAAGTACTTCACTTTGGTCATTTCCTGTGTCTGGGTCTTTGTTCCTTCTACTTGGAAGAATTTCACCTGTCTTCCCATGGTGCAAGGATTCATTAGTCCATTCTCAACCAATAAAGGTCAATAAAGATTTGTTCACTGTAACTGAAAGAGGCAGACATGTGACAATTACAGCAGGATTATGCTAAAGGTAATATAAAACAACCTATGGAAGCCTAAAGGAAGAAGATGCTTAACCCAGCTGGGAAGACTTACTTGAAAAGCTTCTTGGTTACAAAGAAGAGTAGATTGGGAATAGATAGAACTAGAATAAGGACAGTAGTTATGCAGTCTTTACAATGATCCAGGAAAAGGAAAGGGGGCTTGAATAAAGGTATAGCAACAGAAATGTAAAAAACTGATTTTATAAATATTTCACAGATAAAATCACTACCATCTAGTCACAGATTTGATGTGTGGAAAAAGGACAAGGAACGAGGTTAGAATGTCTCCTGGGTATCCGATTTGGCCCAATTACAGTACTGCTCTTAACTCTGGTGGGAAATAAAGAATGATTTTCAGAATAATAGGCTAATTAGTAAGTTTGAGACATACTAAGTTTGATATATTTCAGCACATGGTTAAAATGTTGAGAAAGCAGTGAAAAACTGGTCTGAATTCTCAAAGTAAAACACAGTCTAATAGTTATTCAGTCAACAAATATTTATGCAGCACATAAAATGAACCAGGGCTGATCCAGGCACCTATGATATAGTGGTGAAGAGAACAAACCAAGAATTTGTCCTCAAGAAACTTATATTCTAGGGAGAAAATCAATGACCTATACTGTAATGGGAGTGACAAGGCCTATGAGAGAAAAGGCAATATAAGAGAACGAAAAAGCAGCCAGGGTGGTGCAACAGTAACACAACTACTTCAGCTCTATCCTAGGAAAAGTCTTTTAAAATAGCTGGGGAAAACATATGCCAGCATATACAAGAGCAGTAAGTAATATAATTCTGATTAAAATAATGCAATCCTGGTTAGAAGTTTAATTTATTGTACTATACCATTCAATTAATAGAAACAAACATGCAATCACTTAAAATTCACCACTAAAAAGAAATATTCTTTTTTTTTTTTTTTGGAGAGGTTTTCGCTATAGGGCGCATGCGCTTGCCAGACAGACAAAGAGAGGCAGAGAGACAGAAAGCAAGAAATCACCCCCCAGGGGGGATGGTCACGCCGCAATCCCTTCTCCTCTATTCTCCTCTCAGGATCTTGGGCACGCACGCACATGTGCCCGGCGTGAGTTTTAAGCCACCAGGTCCGGGATGCGAACCGCGGTCAACTACGTGGGAGTCCAGCGACATAGCCATTATGCTAACTGCTGGTTCCCAAAAGAAATATTCTTTTGATAGCTAATAATCTATAGTCAGTTTAGAGCTGATCAGAGAATGAAACAGACTCAAAGTCAATAAGGATCTATGTGTTCCCACCTTCAGGGAATTCCAAACTCACTGTTTTCAGTCTTCCAAGAGTATGCATAAAAATTTAAAACATTTTGAATATTTAAGGTTAAAATTAATACTAGTATTTCTTAATTATCATTTAGAAAATGCACTTCATCAGAAACTTCACCTCTAATAAAGTTAATTTTCGTTTCACTTTCACATTTACTCTATGGCTTTTGCAAACTGACATTAAGTAAAATGTTCTTTTATTCTATAAGCCTATGTTAAACACATATTACCAAGTTTCTGTCAGATATTAATTTCCTATGAAATATTAGGTTGTAATTTCTTGGAGACAAGTACCAAGAGATGGGCAATGAAATCTTTATCATCAATTTTTCACGTCACCAGCTGTCAAGCCAGCTGGGAATCAATGAAGGGTTAAACTTAAAAAAAAAAAATTAACAATTAAAATTTATTTTTAATCGGGAAACACAAAATATTACCAAGTACAACAAATGTAACCCTTCTTTATAGTATATTCCATTACAACAGAGTCACCAGAAAAAAGGCTAGAAGTAACAAAAGAGAAACAGAAAATAATGAGATAAATGGAGAAAAGACAAAGAGAAGCAAATACTGAGAGAGACAGTTCACATATATTAAGACTTTAGACAATCTCATTGAGTCTAATAACATTTTCTCATGTCTAAGAGAAATTAATCACATTACGTGGGACCAGCAGTTGGCATATGGCTATGTCGCTGGACTCCCATGTGGTCGACCGTGGTTGGCATCCTGCACCCAGTGGCTTAAGCTTGCACCGGGCGCATGTGCGTGGGTGCCCAGGATCCCAGGAGGGGAATGGAGGAGAGGGGATTGCAGCGTGGCCATCCCCCCCTGGGGGTGATTTCTTGCTTTCTGTCTCTCTGTCTCTCTGTCTGGTGAGCGCACTCACCCTATGGCGAAAACCTCTCCAAAAAAAAAAAGAAATCAATCACAGTTTGTTAAAATGCCTTCTCACATGTGAAATCTGGACTGTGTTAAAGACAGTTCTAATGGTTTCTTTCAAGTTCTCAAGAAAGAGAATCAGGCTTGGCCATGGCAGTATACAGTGGTACAAACTATTACTGAGCAAGGTGAGATTGCAAGGTCCAAGTTCAATTCTTAGTCTAC
The DNA here is from genome assembly GCF_000334495.1 of Tupaia belangeri chinensis. Classification (NCBI taxonomy): domain Eukaryota; kingdom Metazoa; phylum Chordata; class Mammalia; order Scandentia; family Tupaiidae; genus Tupaia; species Tupaia belangeri. The sequence continues at coordinate 1,584,080 of NW_006160001.1, read as the reverse complement.
CCAAGAAGCTGGGTATAGTGGCTCTTGTCTATAATCCCAGGGGTCTAAGGCAGGAGGGAGAGAGAAAGAGAGAATTAGACAAGATACTCAAACATTTATGCTGTTTCAAAGGGAAGTGTCTCTATTTTGTAATAATGATTACAATTAATTAGTTGTAATTAATGCAATTACATTATTATTGCATTAATAATGTTTCAACTTTGATGCATAATCAACATATTAACAACATAATGATTTTCCACAGTATACTACTGAATTAAGGACCAAATAATCTTTATCATCTTCCCTTTTTCACAGTAGAAACAGTAAACCAGGGCTGACTCCACAACAGAACAGCTAAGCCCTGTGCCCAGGGAGCTGAATCCCACATGGTTGGCCATAGCTGGAATCTCAGCCCAGGCGGTTTGAACACATATTCATGTACATGAATGACCAAAATCCTGACAAGATGGAGAAATAGAGAAAAAAGGAATGCAGCATAACCACTCGTTGGTGTGGGGTACTTTCTCTTTGTCTCTGTCTCTCTCTGGCAAGTGTACAAGCTCTGGCCAAAAACAAAAAAGAGAAAGACTAAACCAATTTTGGTAATCATTTTACCAACTTAATTAGGTCCAAATAAAACTTGTAATGGATTGGAATTCTAATATTTACAACTTTCTAAATTATAGTTTTAAACACTTTATGCTAATTTGATCTCTTTTTCTTTAAACTGTAATATTCAGAAAAATAATTCAACTATCTGCTGTGCATATGTTAACTGGCTAATGTATTAAATCAAAAGATCAGGTTGAAGAGGTAAAAATAAACACAGAAAACTATTTAAAATTTTTAAATTAGGGACCAGCAGATGACATAGTGGTTATGTCACTGGACTCCCATGTAGTTAACCGTGGTTTGAGTCCCAGACCCAACAGCTTAAAACTCACGCAGGGTGCCAGTATGTGCATGCCCCAAGTCCCAAGAGGACAATGGAGAAGAAGGGATTGTGACGTGGCCTTTCAGCGTGGGGGGTGATTTCTTGCCTTTTGTCTCTCTGCTTTGTCTCTCCAGTGAGCGCACATGTCCTATAGCAACAATTTCTCTCAAAAAAAATTTGTTTTAAATTAGTTAATGCAATTATTTTAAACTATCTAGGTATATAAATCCACTACCTAATCTAAAGGAAAGAATCCACCTACATCATGACATATCTGATACACAAACATACTTGAATTAAAATAAGCTTAACTCTACGTATAACACGGTGATACAACATAATGTTGGACATATGAAGCCAGATACAAAACAACATATACTATCATAAGATCTATATAAGTTCAAAAACAAGCTAAATTAATCTAAAGTGTTAAAAGTCAGGACAATGGCTTCAATGATGGGGGAAGTGGTTAATCAATGAGTTTGATTTGGCAAAATTCACGAAATTGTACATTTATGACAAACTTTTTTTGATCTAGTTTGTCTTTCAGTAAAAAAAAAAAAAATTAAATAACATTTTCTGTTCTCTCCACATATTTCTCAATGCCCCTCAATAACTTACCCCATCCTACAAATCCAATATAAATATTCAAATGCTATATCCTTATTGTTCCTCTCTCTAAAATGTTTAATATCCTTATTCATGCCGTATTTCCTCTTGATTTAATCATATCCTGCCCATTTAAAGTAGAAACAATGCCCCACTTTTTTATTTATTTTCAGCTACACTGATCTCTCACTTCATGTGTTTTGGACCATACAAATAAGAATGCCTACTTCTACTGATGTATACCTATGTACCAATAAATATCTTACAAGCATCTCATTTACTCCCCATATAAGTGCTATTCTCCAATGGAAATAAGGAAATATGCTCAAAAACGGCAACTTATCTAAAATCATGAACTCTAAAAGTCAGGATCAAATCTAGATTCAAATCTAGATCTGTGTGGCTCCAAAGCCTTACTCTTCACTACATGCTAGACCATCTCAATATCATGCAGTACAGTTAACAATTAGATATTCATTTGTCCATATTGGTCATGTTTTGTTCTGTATTACTATCTTATATAATCCTACTATCCACTATATATTATTAATTATATTGTATATTATATTTTCAATATTATTAATTCTATTATCCTACTATATATTATGTATATACATAATATACCAACTTTATGTCAAGTCATACTTTTTCTGCCTTCATCTATGCTATGAGGCAATTACCTATCTTGAAAACAACCAAGATGTAAAAGTAAACACTCCAAAAAATGGCTATAAAATTCAAAGTAAGTACCATCACCATGTTTATTCACTACAGGTCCTTTTTATTATTGATAGTCGGGATCCTTCATTCTTCATTCTCCATAATTCACTTAACCTTCTTTTACATATCACATTAACAAGTCTATACAGTTTTTATTTCAAAGCATAGTAAGAGTAAAAACCAAACAAAAAGAAAAAAAAATTCAATGACAACTAAGTATAGGAATAAGAATTGCAATGTAAAATTACAGCTAAATACAATGAAGCAACACATAAGAATCAAAACAGCAGTCAAATATTATACAGGACAGTAATGAATTTGTCTTCCCAACACAAACATCGATATTCATAATGATGATCCTAACCAGAAAAAAGGTTAAAACACAGTTGATTGATTCCTTTTGTTTTTTAAAGAATTATTTTATTTAACTATTTCAATTTGACCAGAGAGGGACAGAGTGAGAGAGTGAGAGAGAATGTGAGAGAGGGAAAGTGAAAAGGCAAGCCACCAGATCCGGGACTCAAACAGCAGTTGGCCATGTGGGAGTCCAGCACCCTTAACCACAACACCACCTGCTGCCTCCCCCCCCCATAGATGGTATATTCTTTAGAAGGGAAATGTGTGATAGTTCTAGAAATATTTTTATCCAAAATGGTTAATTTGGTCATTTTTGAGCTCAGTTATTAAACTTGCTTCCAGAGAGTTCCAAATCAGTATTTTATAATATACAGAAAACTCCTTTAGTCCAGCTGGACTGATTTATCTTCTATTATATTTATTATATTTTGAAAGATTATAAAGGGTTAAGCACACAGGTTTTTGAAAAAAATAATACTTCTCAATACCTATGCAACCTTGGGCTAAGTAGTCAGTCTGACATTTTCATCAGTTACTTGGGTATATTAATACATATTTTCTAGGTATGTAGGAAGACTAAATTAGATAATTTAAGTAATACCTCTTTTTTTGAGAAATTTTCTGGTATAGGGCACATGCACTCCCTGGAGAGAGAGAGAGAGAGAAAGACAAAAAGAAAAGTGAGAAAGCACCCCTCCAGGGGGATGGCTATGCCGCAATTCCTCCTCCTCCATTCTTGTCTCGGGACTTTGGGAATGCACACACAAACACCTAGTGTGTTTCAAGGCACCAGGTCCAGGACTCAAACCATAGTTGACCACGTAGCAGTCCAGCACCTTTTCCACTATGCTACCTGCTGGCCCTAAGTAATGCTTTTAATACAGTCCTAGGTTATGTTCAAAATACGGTAGTTGCTGCTGCTATTTCTTGTAATCAAAGGCCAGTCTTAAACATTTAGCAACTAGAACAATGCAGGACACATAACTGGTACTCAATAAATACTTGGTGACTGGCCTATGTGTGAAAAGAGGAAAAGGGTAAGAATCTCTCTCTAAAGCCACATGCCAGCATCCAACCTGTCTACACCTACTACTATTTATTTGTAAATACTTAAAAAAAAAGAATGAAAGAATCATTTAAAAGAACTAGGACTAATTACTAGAAGTTATTCTTTCATAAGACTTTTGGTTAATTTGATAGAAGAGTTTTATTAACAAACACACTGCTCAATAAAGAAAAAGAACATTGTGAATAAACTACCAATCTGTGTAAGATTTCAGTGATGATGATTGTGACAGCTGTTTGATACGGAGAAAATTCTCGCTTTAAGTGCAAGGGCTAATAATTTCTAAAGTAGCTTCCAAATACATATTAATACAAACAGATTTATATACACGCTTAACCCCCTCCCCAAATACAAGCATTTTCAGTGGACTCCAAGAGAACATTTAGTGGCACTATATTTATTTGTTCTAAAAATAATTACACTTTTTCTCTGTGGTACTTTTACAATGTAGAAATAATTATTAATGTGTGTGAAAAATTCCTACTGGCCTCACAAATAAAATCTATTTTTTTCTTAATTAGCCAGAGGGTGTGTATACATACTTGGTAGAGAGATACAAAGAGATAGAGAAAGTGGGAAAGCAAGAAAGAAGTACCCACGAGGCATAGTGACATAGCAATCCCTTCTCCATTTCTCCCTCCTGTTGAGATATTAGGTACACACCTATAAGTACCTGGTACTTTTTTTTTTTCCCCCAAACCACTGGTCAGGGATTCCAACCACATGGTTGGCCATGTGCAATCCAGCCACTTTAACCACTAAGCCATGCGGCTGACCCATAATTTATTTTTTAAAAAAATAAGATAACTTTGAGAAGAAACAAAATAGCAAAAAGCAAATGCCAGTTAACCAAATTGCTTAATCAGGTCCTTTTAATTTCCTTTTGAAGAACAACCAGCATCTTTTCAAATAACTTTTTACATTTTGCTCAGTAAAATAATGTATTTGTATATTCAAAACAATGCTGAAACATGAACATTCAACACTTAACTTTCCTATGAGAAAGGAAAGACAAATTTAATATTCTTATTAAAATATATAAAGGGTTTTCAACATTTTTAAAGTTATTCTAATCTAAAAGTTAAATTATTAAAAACAGTTGCAGGGGCAGCCTAAGAGTTAAGGGAACAGGATCCCATATGTTGAACTGCAGTTCAAATCCCTATCCTGGCAGCTTGATGAGTGCCTGGGAATACATGCCCCAAATTCTGGCAAAATGGAGACATAAAGGAGAAGGGATTGTGACTATAGTATGACCACACCCCATTGGAAGGTGCTTTCTTTCCTTTCCTCTTCTCCCTTTCTCTGGTGAGCATACATCACTTCTTACAACTATATAAAATTTTGAAAATTTACAAACAGTTAAAGGGCCAGGCCCATATACAGTGGTTAACAGCTGAGCATTGGGAGCCAGATCTCACATGGCACACAATGGGTCAAGTTCTAGCTCAGGCAACCCAAGAAACACAATGGGCTAGTGGGGGCTCTGTGCTCAATAATCTAACAGAAAAGACAGAAAAAAAAAAAAAAAAAAAAGGAAAAAGGATTGTGACATGACCACACCCCACCAGAGAGTACTTACCTGATCCCATGAGAGCACATGCCCTCTGGCAAATAAAAAAATTATAAAATCTTAAATAAGAATTCTTATATGAGGCCAGCCAGTGGTATGGTGGTTAAGGAGACTGGATCTCACACGGCCAACCACATGGTTTGAGTCCTCGAGGCCAGCCAGTGGTATGGTGGTTAAGGAGACTGGATCCCACACGGCCAACCGCATGGTTTGAGTCCTCAAACCAGCAGCTTGCAAAACATGGCAGGTATATATGTACAAGTGCCTAAAATCCCCGAAGGAGAAATGGAGAAGGGACTGGGTAATGACCATCTCCCATGGAAGGTGCCTTCTCATTTTCTGTCTCTATGATGATCGCACACGCCCTCTGCAGATTAAAAATATATTCAATATATATTTATATATAGTATATAATAGACATAAGAAACTTTATAATACAAAAATTAATGAGTTTATTTGTACCAAGTTATGTGATTCAAAAATAACACTAGAGGTTAAAACCTACAGTAATAAGTCAGTCATTCAAATAAACAAATTAAGAAATAATTATTAGTATTCAAACATCCCATCACCATGATTTTATACTAATATCACATGTGACAGATATGATTAAAAATTTCTTTTTCTTTTTTTGGAGAGGCTTTTGCTATAGGGCACGTGTGCTTGCCAGAAAGACAAGAGAGCAACAGAGAGACAGAAAATAAGAAATCACTCCCCCAGGGGGATGGCCATGCCACCATCCCTTCTCCTCCCTCTCAGGATCTTGGGCACACACATACACACACATCCGGCTGAGAATGAGCCACCAGGTATAGGACTCGAACTGCGGTCAACTACATGGGAGTCCAGCGATATAGCCATTACACCAACTGCTGGTTCCACAAAATTTTTTTATATGCAACATGTGTGCTGAATAAAAAGTCCCACAATATTCTACTTGTCACATGGTGACACACAGAGAATCTACCATACAGTTAAATCTTAAGAGTTCATAGTTTGCCTATCTCAAAATGTATTTCTAACCAGTGGAGTCTCTCCCTGTAATCCCATTCCCCTCAGGGTTTTTCTTTATTTTCTTTTCGCCTCATGGGATTGGAGGGTGGTGATGGTAGTTTGGTGAACGTTATGGGCATCGCAGAATGAGTAAAAAAAAAAAAAAAAAAGAACAAAACAGAACAATTACAAGTTTTAGTATATGAGATATGAACACTAAGCATGAAAATAATTAGCCATACTATTTTAAAATGCAATTTCTAAGTATGAAACTACTGATAAAATGTTATGTGCACACATCTAAAACAGTTAAATACACATTTATCTGGCAAGCTGTTCCTTCTTAGTAACCAGAAGTACATTACTTGGCAATCTTTTTTGTTTACAGCTTCAGTGTCTCTTCACTCCTTAAGAAACCTAAGAAATTTCATTGGATTCAGAGCAAGATTACTAAAATCCATGCAGTGGCAATTCAAGTCTTGTTTTGCTGCTCTAATAAATTCCCCAAATACTATTTATCTTTTACCAAAATCCCTACAGGGTTGGGAAGGGTGTCTACATTTGGCAACTTTGTGCTTTTCAATCTTTTATTTTTTAAGAATTATTTAATTCTATTGTTTTTTTAAACTGGTCCGAGAGACAGAGAGAGAAAGAGAGGGAAAGTGAGAAAGCAAGACACCAGATCTAGGACTTGAACCACAGTCAGCCATGTGAGAGTCCAGTGCCCTAACCACCACACTACATACCAGCCCCTGGATGATTTTTTTGAGTTTTTTTTTTTTTTTTTTTTTTTGCCATAGGGGTGTACACTCACCAGAGATAGACAGGGAAA
>NW_006160001.1:1570917-1577003 GCF_000334495.1 Tupaia belangeri chinensis | reverse complement strand
AAAGTGAGAAATCACCCAGTCAACTCCTAGGGTGGCCTCACAGCAATTCCTTCTTCATTCTCCTCTCAGGATTTTGGACAAACACCCACATGTACCTGGTGTGATTTTCAAGCCAATGTGTCCGGGAAATGAACTGTGGAGTCAGTCATGTGGGATCCAGTGCCTTAACCATACCACTTGCTAGCTCTTAAGATTATCTTAATTTCAAGTATTCTATTTCACTTTAGGCCACACATTTAAATTTTATGATAAAATAGTTGAGATAGTCATTTTAGTGTGGAAATAACAAGAACTATACCCAACCCCTTTATACAGTCATCCTTCGCTTAATGACCACCCTGTATAATGACCTACTGGAATTAACCAATTCTCCAACATTGAGAATCTCCTTTCTTAGTATGTATGGGTCTCAGGAATCCCTTTCTCAGTCTTTCTCTCATTCCAGAATGCAGTCAGTATTCACCACACAAAGCATTAGCAATCACATATCTTGTTTAAACATTTGTACTTTATTTTGTATCCACAGTATTTAAGACAAATAAAAGCAATTATACCAGATTTATATTGTGTTATTTATGTTGTGGTGTGACTTGTCACTTTCTGGCACTTATCTAACATATGCTTTCTGTATGGTTAGAATTACATTATTCTGGTGTAGTTGCATGACATCTATTAAAAACACACAGCTAATGGTGCTACAACACACAAGATATCCACCTTTAAGCTCATTTAAGTTGTAAGAACAGAATTTGGTCCTTAAGTGAGAAGACTACAGTGTCAAGTTCAAGACCACATACATCTAAAAATAAATATGTTTAAAAAACATTACAGAATCTCTTGAACATGCATGACGATTTATTAACAGTATTAATGAAGGGGGGAAACATTATGTACTACAAAACAATGAAAGAAAAATTTACGGAGTTTAGACTATAAACCTTTTATATATTCAAAGTCACAAGTATACAATTATTTCACAGTATGCCCCAAACCTCTTAGTCCAGTTCAGCACCACCATCAAAGGACAGAAGAGTCCAAGTGTGAAATAGTCCAAATCTTCAATAGTTAAGGGATTTATATACAGGAAAAAATTCATCATCAACTTTTTCTCAACAAAATCTTGAAACACTGAATAATACGCCAGAAATATGTTAGTTTGCAAAAGTAAATTATAAATTTTAAAACCCTCATCCAGAGTTCTACCTATCTAACTGAACCTTTTTATGCAAGGGTCTTACAGGTGTAGCATTAATTCATCAATTTTATGAAGTCCTCCCTGTAGATTATTCCTTACCTCTCTTCCATATTTCTCTAAATTTCTCAGCTTTCTGACTCCTTATAAAGATAACTGGCAGGTACTTCAAATACTACTAATACTGTCTATCAATATAGCTATATCCAAACAATAATATAAACTCCTCCAAGTCAGCCAAAGGCCTAGTGGTTAGGCAAGCTGGATACCAACAAACTGACTGCAGTTTCACTCTCAGTTCTGGTGACTTGAAAAACACGCCAGATATGTGTATATTGTGCTCAAAATCCCGACAGGATGGGAAATGGAGGAGAATGAATTATGACATGACTGTGCCCCAGTGAGGTGCTTTTTCTTTCTCTCTCTTGCTATCTGTTCCTCTTGGATGAGTCCATGTGCCCTCTGGCAATAAAATAATAAACTCCTTGAAAAAAGATTCATGCATTCCCCAATTAAAATGGCACCTACCAACATAACTATATAACATACTCATCAAAAACATCAGTGTCAACATTAACAAAATCATTACAAATCTAAATTCTTTAATATACTGAGGTTAGAAAAATGGAAAATTAAATTAGCCAGATTTTTTTTTTTTTTGGAGAGGTTTTTGCTATAGGGCACATGAGCTCACCAGAGAGAGACAGAAAGCAAGAAATGATTCCCCAGAGGTATGGCCACCCTGCAATCCCTTTTCCTCCATTCTCCTCTCAGGATCTCGGGCATGCATGCACATGCACCTGGCTTGAGTTGAAGCCACCAGGTCTGGGACTTGAACCGCAGTCGACCACATGGGAGTCCAGCGACATAGTCATTTAGCCAACTGCTGGTCACAGATTTTCAAAAAGCCAGATAATAAAGGTTAAAAAACTCTTTTTCATATCTTATTAAAGTCAATTGGCCCCATTTAACAGGTAGGTTTGCCATATCCTCAATTTTATTATAGTCTATATAAATTTCATCATTACCATGTACACTATCTACTTTATGCAATGTCTAGCTAAATAACTCTCTAAGAGGAATATGAAGAATATACTCCGGTTTGGGTTCTTTTTATCACTTTGGACCAATGTTACATTTAGCTGGTTTTACATAATTATTCTCAATTTACTTTGGTATCTGTATTAACTTCATAATTACACACATTATTGAGAGTTGTTTTTCCTGAAGAGTATATGCACTCTCCAAAGAGAAACAGAGAGAAAGTGAGAAATCACCCCCCCCAGGGTGGATGGCCATGTCACAATCCCTTCTCCTACACTCTTCTCTTGGGATTTTGGGCATGCATGCACACACATCTGGTGTGATTTTCAAGCTGCTGGATACAGGATTCAAATCGCATTTGACCATGTGGGCATCCAGCACCTTAAGTACTATGCCACCTGCTGGCCCTAAGAGATCATTTTTAAGGAGCCAATAAATTAAACTAATTAAATGTTTTTGAAAGAGATTTTTGCTATAGGATCCATATACTCACCAGAGAGACAGAGAGAGACAAAGAGACAGAAAGCAAGAAATCACCCCCCATCCCCCCCACCCCGGGTGGAATGGCCACACCCTTCTCCATTCTCCTCCTGGGATTTTGGGTATGCAACCACATGCACCTGGCATGAGTTTTAAGACTTGAACCATGGTCGACTATGTAGGAGTCCAGTAACATAACCACTCCTCCATCTGCTGGTCCCAGGAACCATTTAATTTTAACATGGTCACAGTTGCAAAAAGCACAGGTATTACAAAACAATGGATGATCCAAAAGGCATTTAAGGGTCAGTTCTCAATTATTCATATGTGGGATACCTAACTGTCAATAATATTTTAGCTTATTTGACTTTCTTCTACTATTCTAGTAGTATTTACTGAGAAAATAAAAATCAACATTGGGGCTGGCAGGTGGTATGGTTAAGGGCATTGGACTTCCACATGGTCCACCACAGGTCAAGTCTCAGACCTGATGGTTTGTTTTCTCACTTTTTTTTTTCTCTCTCTCTCTCTGTCTTTCTCTCTCTCACTCTGATCCTCTCTAACTGAATTTAAATAAATAAGGTTAAATAAAATAATTCTTAAAAAAACAATATTGGTAATTCAAATAAAACATAGAAGGTACATAAATATGCTACAGAGAAAAACCTAAACATAAAATCTTCTCAAACCACATATAAATAAAAATAAATATTTGGATATCAGGTCGTCGGAAATGTCATAACTTATCTTTCTGTTTTTCTACACAAAAATACGCCATGACTTTTTCTGAAGACCCAATATTTAGTAATTTCCTACTATTACTCACCTTTTCAAGTGCAGGTTAACAGATTAGACTGTATTTAGCTTGGTGATAATCAGAGGTACAGATACACAGGCATGGAAACCATTCACTTATCCCACTGTGCTTTTCACAGTCCTATTTTTAGTAGCCTGAGGCCTGGGAAGGGGAGGAAGCAGCAAGTCACTGCAGAAGGATCACTTAAAAGGAAATTGAGACTTGAGTGTAATTCACACTTAAAATAGTACGACATACCACCACTCCTACCTGTATTTATTATTGTTAATGGGAATATTTTTCACCAGTGATTTAACAAGGCAATAAATGCTTTCTTTTTAACCTTTCAATAGCACAGGAAGGTGGTGATAGATGGAAGAATCACAAAGACGGAAGGTGAAAAATGCTACAAGTTAAAGTATACAATTTACAGGTGAAGAAACTGAAGCCCAGAGAGCTTAAACAGCATGCCAATATTACCTTCAGATTAAAAAAGTGCAGAACTGAGTTTTCCAGACCCCATCATCAATGCTAGTGTCACAGTCCCTTCAAATTAGGATTCTTTTCTTGGCTTTAAAGATAATCTTCCTGTCTTCTCTTCTGCTGGCCCCTCTCTATTGATTCCAACCTTAGTAATATACTCTCATCCTCTTATCCTCAAACACTCAAATCTTTAGCTCTTTCTACATTTACATACTTCCTTTTCTCAATACCCTATGCAGGAAACAATCCAATCACAAGTTCAGAACTACTACTACACCTCCATTCCAGTATTTGCTGCTAACTTAGATATCTCTGGTAGCAAGACAATCACCTGACATTCAAAGTGCAAAGCTGAATTCATTATTATCCCTCCCCAAAATGACTTGTCCATTTCATGGCACCATCAATTTCACTGTCTTTCAGGACTGCAAATAAAGTACTCTTTTATTTCTATCCTCCTTAATACTGTATTGTTCCTTTTCCCATCTCCCTCTCCGTTCTTCCATTCAATAAATGCTTCAGTGACTATTATATAATAGATGTGAGGGGAGGGGTTTTAAAAATCAGTAAAGAGGCGTTAAAAGGAATGAACTGGACAAAAAGTAAGTAATAAAGATGTAAAAAAGTAGAGGAGGAAGCAATAAATTCCTACCCTGAGATGATCAGGAAGGAGTCCCAGAAGTGGCATGTAACCTTGATCTTAAAGAATAAGGATTTCTGGGGACCAAATGTGATGTGGTGGTTAAGGTGCTGGACACTCCCACATGGCCAACCACAGTTTGAGTCCCAGACCTGGTGACTTGCTTTCTCACGTCCCTTCTGGGTGTGTGTGTGTGTGATCAAATTTAAAAAAAATAAATAAATAAAAATAAATAAATAAATCAAAAATTAAATAATTTTTTAAAAAAAGAATAAGGATTTCTATAGAGTGCTGGAGATAAAATTCTAAGCAGAGGAAACATCTATGCATGGCAAGTAAATATGAAAAGCCTTGTTCAAGGAATAGCAAATGGTCTTTGACTAATACAACTGTTCTCAACTACGGGTATGGTTTCCAAGGAGAAGGAATACGAATGGGGGAAGGGGTGCAGCTGGTAGTTTAGTCTAGCAAACTCTCCCCTGCCCTCTTAGAGAAGCACTGTGTGTAACTAAGACAAAGGGAGTATGCTACACATGTGAACTATGCAGACAGGCATATAAATTGAGAATAGTATGGTTAAGGCAGTACAGGAGAATATAGGAATAAATCATAAAAGGCCTTGAATGCTAAGAAATATGGGCTTCATTCTGTGAATAAAAATGAGATTGTAAAGTGTGCCTATGTGTTTTGTTTTTTCTATTGAAGGGAATGACAAGATCAGATCTATAGATTTCAGGGAAATAATCCTAGCAGTCACACAGCAGAGAGAACAAAAAAAGGTGAGAACAGAGCAAGATTTTACTGTTACCAAAGAAATACCGAGGATGTTAACTAGACCACATAAGGACAGATAGAGTTCAACAGAAATTTCAGAGGTAAATTTGAGGAATTTAGCAGCAAAACCAGAAGGATGAGTAACCAGACACTAGCTGGCATAATACAGGATGATGGGAGTACCTAAAAAATGAAAAGTGGGTAGGGTAGACTTCGGGGTGCAAAGCTCTACACTATCAGTACTTTGAGATATTTCCAGGTGCATATCAGTCACTAGGGACCTTGGTTTAATTAATTTCCTTTTTAAGGCTTGGTCTGTTAAAATTCCAAAGCCTATATTCTCAACTGTAAAATAGGGATAAGAGTTCCTCAAACAGTTATTGAAGATTAGGTGAGATAATATATTTTAGTGCCTGGCAAAAAAAGTAGTGGTACTAACAGAATGAGTAACTTCAAAATATGAATGAATTTTTCCAAGAAGTTATTAGCATTCTTTAAAAAATGTATTTTAGGGGACCAGCAGATGGCGTAATGGCTGTGTCACTGAACTCTCATGTAGTTGACCATGGTCTGAGTCTTGGACCTGGTGGCTTAAGCTCACGCAGGGTGTGTATGCATTCATGCCCAAGATCCTGAGATGAGAATGGAGGAGAAAGGATTGCGGTGTGGCCATCCCC
>NW_006160001.1:1564178-1570886 GCF_000334495.1 Tupaia belangeri chinensis | reverse complement strand
CCCCCCCCGCCCGGGGGGGGGGGGTGATTTCTCACTTTCTGTCTCTCTGTCTGACTTTCTGGCAAGTGCACATGCTCTATAGCAAAAACCTCTCAAAAAAAATGTATTTTGGGTCACCTCTGTGGTGGTGTGGATTACTAAGGCACTATGTTTCAAGACTGGAAAAATACTGGACACCCCATGTTTGATTCCAGGTCCAACCTAAAAGCCAAGTGCAATGGCATGCACCTGTAGTTCCCATGATTTGTGGAGGCTATGGCAGGAGAATCTCCAGTCCAAAACTGGTCTGAGCAACATGGTAGGACCCTGACTTAAAAAAAAAAAAAGTGAGTGGTGTAGCAGTGTATGTTTGTGGTCCCAGCTACTTGGAAGTCTTAGGCAAGAAGATGGCAATGCAGTGGGACCCTGTCACAAAAAATAACAGCAGGGGCAGCTGGTGATGTGGTGGTTAAGGGAGCTAGATACCACATGGTCAATTACACAGTTTGAGTCCCAGACCCTGCAGCTTAAAAAAAACATATGGGAATATGTGTGTGCATATCCAAAATCCCAAGAAGGAAAAATGGAGAAGGGACTGAGGCATGAACATCCCCCATGGGGGATGCTTTCTCACATTCTCTCTTTCTGCACATATGCCCTCAAACAAAATTGTTTAAAAATAATTTTTTAAAAAAAGGAAATTAAGTGTTTTCAGTAGAGAGAAAAAGCTAAGAATGAGTAACTTCAAAACTTACAAGACTATACTGGTTAAGACATAAAGTTGAGTGTCCAGCAGGTGGCACGGTGGTTAAGGGCGCTGGACTCCCACATGGCCAACCACAGTTTGAGTCCTGGACCTGGCAGCTTGCTTCCTCACTTTCTCTCTCTCTCTCTGTTTCTCTCTGGTCAAATTAAAATAATAAATAAATTAAATTAAATTAAATAATTCTTTTATAAAAAAAGACACAAAGCTGGGCCCAGCAGGTGGCATGGTGGTTAAGGCGCTGGACACTCTCACATGGCTGGCAATGGTTCAAGTCCTGGACCTGGCAGCTTGCTTCCTCACTTTCTCTCTCTCTCTCTGTTTCTCTCTGGTCAAATTAAAATAAATGAATGAATAAATAAGTAAAATAACTTTAAAAAAATTTTAAAAAAAGGACACAAAGCTGAGGAATGAGGAAAAACTATTCGGTCTATAAAGTCTACAGAAAAAAACTTTTATAATCCTTATTGTTCCATATGTTCCACTCTCAATCCAGTAATATTATCAGACTCAGTCTATATGAAGGATACAACAAACTGCCGAACATGAGAAATTGAGCTAATGAGAAGGAAGAAATTAAAAAAAAAAAAAAAGATCTTAGCTCTACAAAGAGTTTCACGCAAATGGTATTAGAAGCACAAAATTTGTTTCCAACTTACTCTTCGAAAGGAATACAAATGCTATATTCTCTGACTCAGGGGAAAAGAAAGTAAGTACAGAGAAATAATTAAGGAACTCATACTGACCAGTCTTTCTCTTAATAAATAAATAAATCTCTGCGCAAACTGGAGAGATTATAAAGTAAGCTTGGAATCTGAAGAAAGCAAATTAGTTGGCTCCTACATTCTAATACACACAGGGCCCTCAAAAAGTTCTTGGAAAATGTACATTATAAAAAGACTATACACGGATGTCAAAAGCTTTTGCACCAAAATAAACTCATATTTTAACTTTATTTTTCCATGAACTTTTTGAAGTTCCCACTTACACTCAACTTCATTTCTATAGCCAACACTCTGGTCCACTCTGACAGATGGATGATATCAACAGCCTCCTAGGTAGCTCATCTTTCCATTGACTTTCCCTTTTCCATAGTGTTTTATATACTAGAGAGGACCAGCAGAGGGTGTCATGCTTATATCTCTGGACTCATATGTAGTTAATCACAGTTCCAGTTCCAGACCTGGTAGCTTAAAATTCATACCACGCACATGTGTATACATGCCAAAAATCCCTAGAGGAGAAGAGACTATTCAGCATGACTATTCCCCCAGGGGGGTGACTTCTCATTTCTGTTTCTCTGTCTTTCCAGTGAGCACACACTCTCTAACAAAAATCTCTCTTAAAAATACATATATTTACACACACACACACACACACACACACACACACAATTAGAGTCCACATTTCTTTCTATTATGTTCACTATTAGCCACAAAAGTCAAGTTAACTCTGTGGAACTTCTTGCATTGTTTACACACCAGATAGTTATTCTCTCTGTGGTTCCTACTGGGCTAATTAAGCTCCCTGTATAGCTTGATTTCTTAATTTATTGTTGTATACCAGAAACAACTTCTTTTTCTTTTTTTTAAGAGGTTTTTACCTTAGGGTACATGAGCTCGCCAGAGAGAGAGAGAGAGGAAAACAGAGCTTGTAAGAGAAAGAGAGATCACCCTTCAGGTGGGATGGCCACTTCACAATCCCTTTTTCCCCATTTTCTCCCCAGGATCTCTGGCATGCATGTGTGCACACATACACACACACTCAGGCCCGGCGTGAGTTTCAAGTCACAAGGTCTGAGACTCAAACCATGGTTGACCATGTGAGAGTCCAGCGACGTAACCGCTATGCCACCTGCTGGCCTCCAGAAACATTTCATGTCTGTTCCAGTTAACTCAAGAAGGGATTAACCTTCCTTGATTTTATTCCTTTCTCCAGCAAGCACATAATTCAGCTTCTAGTACATAAATCAATGCCCATTTTATCTAAATGAAGTGATTAAATGAGTAACCCCCTAATTAGAAGAAATCCGAAAACAAAAAATTAACGTTTAAATCTAAGTTATTTCTACCATCATTTCAAATAACCTTCTTACCTTTCTAGGTATTAAACAGCAACCAAGACACTCAACTTTTTTATTCTTCATAATGGGAAGGTAAAGGGGTCAGGTAATTAAAAATAGCAAAACTCAACAGTACTTTTAAATACTGATAAATACTGTTAGAAGAATTCTAATAATCATGTTTGAATACAGTTGTGTCCATGTTCTGGGAATTAACTTTGAAAACAATAATTAAATTATACTACGAGGGGCTTACCCAGAAAGAACACTGTGTCTTTTCAAGTTATTAAGTACCAGGAAGAGATGCATTACTGGACTGATAAAATTAGTCTATCCTTGAAGCAGAAGTGGCTAAGAAAACATCTGAGTTTCAAAATGCATTCTGGCATGTAATATAGAAACTATTTAATGGTATCAGTAGCAAATATCAGGGACTTGCACAAATCAAGTTTAGTTATCTGAACAAAACTGAAACCAACAATTACCAATAGGTTGACTGTAAAATCTACTACAATGAAACTCCTAAACTAGGTCAAAAATCGATCCATCAACATTTTTTTGAGAGAGAGAGATTTTTGTTATAGGGAGCATGCACTTATCAGAGAGACAGAGACAGAAAGTGAGAAATTACACCTCCAGTGGGGATGGCCACATTGTAATCCCTTCTCCTCTATTCACCCCTTGGGATTTTGGGCACACATACACACACGCCCAGCACGAGTTTTAAACTGCTGGGTCCAGGACTCGAACCACAGTTGACTACATGGGAGTTGCGTCTGCTGGTCCCTCCATCAACAATTTTTTATCAAAGAATGTATGAACCACAGGACTAAAACAAGTGCCAAAACAAAAAAAATCTTAGAGCTCTCCTGGGCCTTAAGACACCTGTCAGACTAGCCAAGCCTTTAAGAAATTACTAAGACATTTTCTGTAGTCAGTGAAATGCTAAGGTTCTATAAAATGTATCACATATATCACATTTTATCTTATAAATTATATGTAATAAATTGTGCTTTACTTAATTTCTTGGTAATCTATTACTTTTTTACAGTTGTTAACTCTCCTTAAGATAGACTATACCCAACTAATAGTATGTCTCAAAAAAATGAAGCTTGAGAACCATAATTCCTTAACAAGGTTACAATATTCAAAACCACTTGAAATATGTTTAATGTGATGTAAAGAATTCTGTCTGGGAACCAGCAGTTAGCATAATGACTATGTCACTGGACTTCCATGTAGTTGAGCGCGGTTCGAATCCTGGACCTGGTGGCTTAAACTCACACTGGGCGCGTGTGTGTGGCCCAAGATCCTGAGAGGAGAATGGAGGAGAAGGGACTGTGGTGTGACCTTCCCCCCCCCCCCCGGGGGGGTCGCTTTCTGTCTCTGTCTCTCTCTGTCTTCCTGGCCAGCGCACACATACTATAGCAAAAACCTCTTAAAAAAAAAAAAGAATTTTGTCTATACAATGTAGGAAGAAAAGGAAGGTTAGCAGCACTCAAAAGTATCCATTCCTATAATGAGCACTTTATGAAATAGTTCAGTTTTTTCTCACATTGTTAATAACCCTTTGAAGTATACTCTTTTTGAGATGAAGAAATTAAGGGTTAAGCATAGTCAAATAACTTGCTCCAAATCACCCAACTATGAAATACCACAGTTGAGATTACAACCCAGAATTATTTGACTTTTCTCAGCTCTCTTTTTGCTGCACATTGATGGCTCCTTTAGGGATTACAGTCACCATAACTTCTCTTTCATAATGAAATATGTTAGCTATCTACACAATGAATTTTTCAAAGATTACCAAAAAAGTTAGAATGAAAACAGTGCCTTAGCATTACCCAATTTTTGGGGGACTGCCCAAACTTTATCTTTTTATATACTGCAATCCAATCCACAAGCAGCTGCCCTTCAGCTGCAACCCAGACTGCCTCACATTTCCCAATTACCGAAGTTTGATTCCTCATGAGCTTTTTTCATGTTAGAGCCCAATCATTTTTTGAACAACAAAATGCAGGAATAACAATTTCTTTAAACAGCAGTGTCATTATGTAATAAATCTAACTCAATACATGTCCTATTCCAAACCTCCTTATGATTTAGGAATACGATTTTCATATAACCTCTCAGCCTTAGTTGTGTAATGCTTATGTGAACAGTTTCAACTGACTGTATATATTTTACTCCAAACTAAAGTACATTTTGTCAGGACAGGCAGAAATAGCAATTTTTTTACACCTTTTAAGTTATCTTAGAAACACCTATGGGCATAATGAGTTTACTAAATTCTCACGGAATACTGCATTTTAAATAGTAAACATAGAGTTAGCTGAGGACCTGACTATAAAGTTGGAGTAAAGCAAAGGTACCAAATCAAACAAAAGAACCAAGATTTACTCTCTTCCAAAGGTGTAAACAAACCCATCTCCACCAGCAGAAGGTAAACAATGAACCTGCATAAACTCCTCTACAATCCCAAACTGACACCAACCAGAGAAACCACTATATACTAGAGCTCCACAAATTCAACTTAAAGTAAAACTATAACTAATTTCCAGTATCACATCCAAGCAGGTTTGATGGCACCCAACAGACTAAGGCTTTAAAAGTGCTCTTTTCACAACCATGTAAAACACGTTTGTTATTTCTAAAGATTACTAATAAGCACATCTATTATAGAAATGAAATGCCAACTTCCAGGTATGTCAGAATTACCTTTTAAAGAAAGTTTACTAGAAAATCTATTCTGTCTGGTGATCTAGTTAGTTGTTATATTCAGTATTTAAACCCAACTATATTTTAGAAACTTCTCCTGCTTGTAAAAAGATTTAGTTCACCCAAAACTAAGTCTGTGAACTTCTAGGATAAAAATATACCCTTGTTACAAAAATGTGCCCTTGTAAAAACAGTAACCTTAAATTATAATACACAAAATAAAACAAATTAGGGAACGCTTTCAATATAAATGAGTCTAAATAATGGAGCCCAGTCTAACAAATACACTAGATAACAGTCACCACGACCTAGGTTAAAAAAGGAAAAAAAAAAAAGAAATTGATCTTAGAAACAATGTTTACAATGACTTTTTCAAACTTCCGAAGGTGTTTTACAAATCTCAAAAGGCATTGATTCTGTACAGCTAAAGTAAATTATACTCCGAGCTACAGCCCCTGTGAAGTATGACTTTGCTGGAATCAGTAGACCAAATCTTGTTTATCATGGATCAGTACAGTCTTATATATAACTAATCAATCTTCAACAAGATATCGTCGAATCAACTCCAGTAAGGTGAATGGTATAAAAAATTCTGGCTCCATGCCGGATTTAGTCCTTAACCATATAACCCGGGTTTACCCTGTTCCGAAGGTGTAAACAAACCCATCTCCACTGCAGAAGGTAAACAATGAACCTGCAGCAGGGTGAGGGGGCGGTCTCTGGCCAACTACAGTCCCAGCGGCCCGGGAAAGGGAAGCAGGAGAGAAATAACAGCGTAAACCAGACGCTCAGCTCATAACCGGCTGTAGGTTTCACTACCGCGTTATCAATGCCGCGGGTCGGCACAGGACCACGGGTTAAAAGCAGTCCGGCAATCGGCAAGAACCCAGCAGGTCCGGCTTCTGCTCCGAGGGACGGGGAGGGCAGGATGTGGTCGCTCTTCCCTCAAACATCCTCCTGCAACCTAAATAACAACCTCTCTCTCTCTCCGGCCGCCCCCAGGATTCAGCAGCACAAGCGTCGGGACAAATGTAAAGCGCTCCCCCTGGGAGTCCAGAGAACCCCGTAGGGAGCCAGCGCTGTCCAGTTCGACTCCCGGCTCCCCGCATCCGCAGCAGCGCGAGGCCCTGAGAAGGTCTGAGGCGAGGGAAGCCGGCCCCGGGAAGGGGGATGGGTCCGGCGCGGC
>NW_006160001.1:1531607-1563702 GCF_000334495.1 Tupaia belangeri chinensis | reverse complement strand
AGGGGAAGCTGCGCAGACCCGAGAGCGGGCGGGAGCTCGCGGAGCCCGCCCGCCCCGAATTGGTGGGGCTCCGCTTGGGGCTGGCCTGCCTACTGCTCGTCTGCCGGGAGGGGCCTTTCCCACCAGGGGAATCCCATTGATGCGAGTTCGCAGCGTGGAGGATGCTTCCCCTCCAGCCGCCGCGGAAAGCGGAGTCCCAGCGGAGACCAAGATGCGGCCCGCTGGCCACCTGCTGAATCCGTCCTGCCTGGTTCTCCTGTGGGCTTTCACGCCCTGGGATAGACAGCCCCATTCCTTACTCCTCATTAAAGCGATTTTTGATACAAGACGCTGCGCACAGATTGAGTCTCACTTAAATCCCTTCCTCGAGTCTCTCTGCTCCTACCAAGTTAAGACGTAACAAAGTTGGTTTTCTACTGTGGCTAAGCAGCTTTTCACTTAGTTTCCAAAGCCACACTCCGTCTGGACTGTTTCTCCAAGTGCAGACGATTGGTGGAGGCTTTTCTTGTTGACGCGAGAGCAGGAGGAAGAAGGGTGGAGGTCTCCGCCGTGGGCGCGCACAGCGCCAGCAGGGCCCGGGCAGAAGGTGCTGAGGGTGGGGTCGGGTTTTCTGTCTGCGGAGTTCCTAGGGTAGTAGCTTATGTAGATGCTGTGGATCGGTATTTTTATACATAGACCTAACTTTTACTGCAGGGATTTAATTCTAAGAACTGTTTAACATCACATATAACACCCTTAGTCCCTCACCCAGCAACTTTCTCTTCTATTAATACTAGACTTCTGTTAAGGAGAGCGTGATCATTTTGTCCCTTCCTGTTCCTCAGCTGATCTTTCTATTCCATGGGACTAAAAGTTAATTGAAAGTGGAGATGTTGCCTTAATCACTTCTCTTCTCCCAGCTCCCAATTCATACAATGTCCAGCACAATTCCTTGTTCAGTAAATATCTGTTGGATAATAAATGCTGTGGATTCCTTCTTACTCCATTACTCTTCTTGCTAAAAAAAAAAAAAAGCGAATTAGACATATTCATTGCAGTTGCTAATAATGAACAAATGGAAATACTGAAATGACCAAAGGTAGGGATTATGTAAATAATGGCAGCCGTTTAAAGTGACGCTGTAGATTTAATCTATTTATAGAAAACAATATTCATGATAGTAAATCAAGTACGAGATTGCAAATATTTTGGCTCTGTGATTGTTTGGAATGTATAAATTAAAAGCACACATTATACAGTATTTTCTAGATACATGAAAAACAGTCTGAGAAGATTCACATCCAAATGTTAACTAATTTCCCCACCAGCTGTGGAATTACACATCTTTTTGCACTTTTAAAATATCCTATCTTCAATATATATCACTTTTAAAATAAATAAAAATTTTTAAAAATAAATCAAAGCAGCATAGAGTAGAATCATCAGGAAAATGAAATAGGAACACGGCTTCATTAGGATACTCCCCACTGTCTATATTCCAGGTATTTTCTTTACCAAGTCTGCATTCATGTATCTGTGGCTGATAGGGTCCTTAGATTTAAGGATGTAACACAATTACAGTACTTCAAAGAAATGTCTCCTAGCATTACTAATAGTTTCAATAACAGCAAACTTGTTCCCTTTTTTATAGTTTTCAAGTCTTGATACAATGTATTTATTCCAGTTACTGCCTAAGGCACAAATGACAAAGCCTGTGGTCTGGCCAAATTAAAAAAAATTTGTATTTCATCCTTCCATGTATCACCACATTTCACCATTAGAGACAACTAAAACTCTGTAGAAATTCTACCAAATTTGTGCAGTTGTTCCAATTTTCAGCCAATCTTTTTAATCCTATTTTTAAATCTGTATCTGTTCTAAATTAACTCCTTCCTGATGCAATTTCATTTCATTTTCTCTTTCAGTCTTTCATGGAAATAGAGTACCATGAGCCACTTTTAAGTTACATGAGGTACAAAAGGGCCTGAATCCCAGTAGTCTTTTTTCTTTACAATTGTATATTCCTGCTTAAAGACTTTTTGTTCATTCTCCCTTTCTTTCAGGAGGAAGAAGTCAATGAGACTAGTTTTTCCTCTGTTCCTGTTTCAGTCATTTGAGTGCTATGTTCTCTACATTTGCTTCTATGGTGAGTGGCATTTCTGGCTAAAAGATCAGGTTCTTAGTGTTTGCACATGACACTCAACTAGGAAGCAGGAGTTAAGGAAGTTTTAGTAAGGAATACATTTCCCAACAACAGCACTTACATTATTGATTCTAGTCAGCTTGTTATTTGTTAAAATCTCTAAGTGACTTTCTGTGATAGTTGCCAACAACTAGCCATTCCTCCTCTCAAGACTCCTTGTCTTCCTTGCTTATGTTTAACCCACCCTTAGGACTTCACTCATTTTGTTTACTTCTTAACCACTTCTCCAAATTTCCATTCTGATTCTAATCTGTTCATTGAGAATGTGACTTCCTCTTCTTAGTTTTCATTTCCCAGCTAGGTTTCATTTGCTGTGTCAATGAATGTTCTTTCTGGTGGTGTTAGTCATTAAATAAATAAATAAAGTTAAAGGAGATTGGTAGCATGAGGGCCACACTTCTAAAGGATAACTGCTTGATTCTGAAACCACTGCTCCACTGACAGTCACTAGCTGGGTTCCATTCGCTGTCCTATTACAAGCAGTTAATGATTCTAGCTCATAAACCATATTTACCCATTTCAGAAACAACTGTAATGCTGAACAGAAACAAAAGCCTTGCCAAAATTTAGTTCTTTCATCTATCTGCCTCCTTACATAGGTCATCGGAAGATAAAACGAGCTGAAAACCACCAAATTTGGCCAAGTCTATTCTTGGTAACTTCTCTTCATAGTTACTCAAACATTTAACATTTAGATAAAAGCTATTAAAATGACAGACAATAGACTAAGCTAAACAAATGTCATAACTAACCAGGGCTGATTATGAAGCCTCGGTCACAGCATAATTTTGTCTTAGTATTATTCCTTTAGATTTTAATTTCTATCTCAAAATCTCTTTTAAATATCTTTTTAAAACAATTCTGTAAGGAATAAAGGTCCTCTGGGAAAACAGTTTCAAGTGAAGAATAAGCCCCTTTTTGCTAAAAAACCAGATACATATATTAATAAAATAAAATCTAAAAGTGTATGCTCTAAATTTCAGCATTGATTATCTCTGATTTTTTGAGTGATTTTTCTCTCCCACTTTTTGCCTTTTACTTGTTCTAAAACAAAATTTTATTTGTGTGATTTTTTTTTCAAGGAAACTATTTTAAAGAAATTTTGTTGGCTATTCTGAACAGTAGTTATAAACATTTTGTTATAATGTGATACACAGTAGACCTATCAAAGTTATTTGTGAATTTCTTCATTGAGAAAGAACATTTGCACATGTACTCCAATACATATATATTTATATTTTTACTAAAGACATAAAACATAAAAATGAAATAAAAATGATTAAAAGTAATTTTTAATATTACTTTACTAATGACAAAATTAAAAGCAAGGAGGATATACTTCATCATTTTAAAATATTTTTGCTAAATACTTTGTGATAGAGCAATTCAAAAGTTTCTAAGGAGAGTTCATTTGGATATTGGGTTT
Source organism: Tupaia belangeri chinensis (assembly GCF_000334495.1). Taxonomy (NCBI): domain Eukaryota; kingdom Metazoa; phylum Chordata; class Mammalia; order Scandentia; family Tupaiidae; genus Tupaia; species Tupaia belangeri. The sequence continues at coordinate 1,560,094 of NW_006160001.1, read as the reverse complement.
TAATGACGGAAATTTCATAAAATATAAAGTTAAAAATGTAATACTTTATTAGGTGCAATTTCTAAATCATACCTCTTGTCTTTCAATTCTCTCCATCAGTTATACAAAGATCTTTTTAGTGTGTTAATAATTTGGCTAATAAATGTTTACTTTCCTTAGTGTCATTCAGTTTTCTTACATACTAGGAAACATGACATTTAGAAATTTTTGGCAAACGGTTACAAAATGGTTTCAAAACCATTTGCTGAAAGATTATTAAGGTTAGACAACTCTATTTCCATGTTTTTTTAGTGTGTAGATATGAAAGTTTACATATGAAACTTATTTATATTTTCAGTACTTTCAGGAAAAAAAATGACAAAACTAAAACTTTTCCAAATATCTATTTTCCAAATGCTCTAAACTTCAGCGTTGATTATCTCTGATTTTTTGAGTGATTTTTCTCTCCCTTTTTTGCCTTTTTACTTGTTCTAAAACAAAATTTTATTTGTGTGACTTTTTTCAACTTGTTTTTTTCAAAACAAGTTTCTTTTGGAAGTAGTAATCCTCTTAGCTATTGTTAACATGGTTATCTTGAAAGGGGGAAGCATGCTGCTAAATAACTATCAAGCATCTACATGGTCCAAAGGATCACACAGTCATTTCAAAATGTGTAAAAATTAAAACTTATGTTAAAGGTCTTATATACACAAAATTATCACATGTGGTACTATTTCTGTACTTCTGTCTGAATCCCTATTAGAACTGCTTTTGATTTTCATAAACATTGCTCTTATTTAAGGAAATTGTTTACTGATAACGATGGTATTAGTCTTGGTATTAATTCTCTGGTATTTTTGTACTTTAGTGTCACAGAGAAGAAACAGACATTTGTGTGTTTCAATATTGAGCACAATTTAGTAAATACCATAAGCTGAGACAAAGTTAGAAGAATCTATGATTCCACTCAACTGCACTACAAAGCTTACCTAATGCCTATATGTTCAAGTATCTTTTTCTCCAAATCTTTGGCTTTTTTCTTTTTCTGCCTTGGTTGGACAATGGGACTGCATTTTACTTTTGTCAACAAATTATTTTCTTAGGATTTGTTTTTAGACATTTTGTACCATTGCAGGAAATACCACTATATTCCCTGCTCATTTGTGTCTTTTTGTCTTTTTTTTGGAAAGATTATTGCTATTGGGCATGTGCTCTCGCCAGAGAGACAGACAGAGAGACAGACAGAAAAGGAGAAGTCGCCCCCCACTCCCACCCTGCGGGGATGCCCAGTGTGCAATCTCTTCTCATCCATTCTCCTCTCAGAATTTTGGGCATGCATGCGCACGTGCCTGATGTGAGTTTCAAGCCTCCAGGTCCAGGACTCTAACTGTGATTGACCATGTGTGAGCCCAGAGACATAACCATTATGCCATCTGCTGGTCCCCCTTTGTGTCTTTTGATAAAACAAAGTATTTTGCAATTAATAGATTCAATATTGTGTGACTTCTGACATCACTGAAAAAATATATTAAAATTATCTGCATAGCCTGACTGATTATTTTAAAGTATTTTGCTAATCTGATAGCTTTGTAGTATCACTAGCTAACATCTCCAGAAACAATATATAATTAATATATAACAATTATAAGTAATGGTAATACTTATGGTAATAGTAAAAGTATAGTGATAGTGAAGGATGATTCATGATATTCATATTTCACATAATTTATTTTTATATAGATTTTTTTTCACGATAGGCATGTGTGCCTGCCAGAGACAGAAAGTGAGAAATCACCCCTCGGGAGGATGACCACACTTCAATCCTTTCTCCATTCTCCTCTCAGGATCTTAGGCACACATGCACATGCTCCAAGGGTGAGTTTTAAGCTGCTGGGTACAGAACTCGAACTGTGGTCAACTATGTGGAAGTCCAGCAACATAACTATTACATGGTCTTCTGATCCCTATTTCACATAATTCTAATAATTTTAATTTTTAGAATTTTTGTTGGACATTGTGACATCAGATTATATCATTGCTTTCTTTCTTTCTTTCTTTCTTTTTCTTTTTTTTTTTTTTTTTAGAGAGGTTTTCACTATAGGGCGCATGTGCTCGCCAGACAAAGAGAGACATAGAGACAGAAAGTGAGAAATCACCCCCCAGGGGGGATGGTCACGCTGCAATCCCTTCTCCTCCATTCTCCTCTCGGGATCTTGGGCACGCACGCACACGCGCCCGGCGTGAGTTTTAAGCCACCAGGTCCGGGACGCGAACCGCGGTTGACTACGTGGGAGTCCAGCGACATAGCCATTATGCTAACTGCTGGTTCCCACATCATTGCTTTCTTATAATGAAGTTGAAAAAAGTGCTAAAATCAGAAGTAGACGTATCAAGTCTGCCCTATTTTAAAACCTTGTACTTGTGTTTTCATAATTTGTATTACATAAACATGGTTTCTTCGCAAACTTTTTTTTTTTTTAAATTTTTTAACTTTCTTCATGATGGATCAAAATCCTGAAAGGAGAAATGCAGAAGAGATTGGGATATGCCCATAGCCCCCAAGGTATTTCTCACTATTTCTCTCTTGTTCTCTCTCTGTCTGTCTCTCTCTCCCCCTCTCCCTTGTGAGTGCATGTGCCCTATGGCAAACTAAAAAGAAAAAGACAATTTTAAGAGAGATTTTTTTTATAAGGTGCATGCACATGCCAGAAAGACAGGGAGAGATAGGGAGACAGTGAGCAAGAAATCATCCTGCAGGGGGAATGGCCATGCCACAATCTCTTATTCTCCATTCTTCTCTTGGGATTTTGGGCACACATGCACATACACTCGTTGTGAGTTTTAAGCCTCCAGGTCCAGGACTCAAATCACAGTCAACTACTTGGGAGTCCAGTGATGTAACTATCACGCCATCTGCTGGTCCCCCCAAAAACAATTTTACTAGATGTAAACAAATCAGGAAAATGTAACATCGTCTGAGAAAAAAAAATGCAGTCAATAAAAACAGACCCAGAGAAAACACAAATAATGGAATTTGCAGGATTCCATAAATATGATTGAAACTTTAAGAGAAATGTTGGTGAGCCAGCCTGTGGTGTGGTGGTTAAGGCAGCTGGGTTTCACATGACCGACCATGTAAATCCCAGACCCAGTGGCTTGAGAAACATGCTGGGCATGTGTGCAAGTGTGCCCAAAGCCCCACAAAGAGGGAGAGATGTAAGAGAGGAAACTGCAGCATGACCATCCCCATAAGGGTGATTTACCACTTTTCCTCTCTGTCTTACTCTATTTCTCTGGAAAGTATGTGCACCTTTTGGCACGATTATAAAAGAGAGAGAAAGGGAATAAAAATGTTGAATATACTCAGTGAACAGCTGGAGACTCTCACAAGAGAAATGTATTCTGTAAAACAGAACCAGGTAAGGTCAGCCTCCACAGCAGTGGGACAGTGGGCAAGCAATGTGCAAAGAGAGGCAGATTCCAGATGATGACTGAAGTTCTAATTCCAGCCCCGGTGGCTGGAAAAACATGCTGGGCGTGTTCGTGTGTGCCCAGGATCCTGACAGGATGGACAAATGGAGATAAAAAGATTGTAGTATGTCTAATCCCTGTTGCAGTGTGTTCTCTCTCTCTCTTTCTCTCTCTCGCCATTCCTCCCTCTCTTTTGCATGCATTGCATGCCTTCTGGCAAAAAAAAAAAAGAAAGAAAAAAGAATCAAAAGAAAATTATAAAAATGAAAACCATAATATCAGAAATGTTGATATTTCTGATATTAATCTGAGATCTACTAGATGATGGTAGACTGGAAATTTGAAGACAGACAAAGAAAAACATAGGGAAGGAAAAGACAACTAAAAAAAAAGGACGAAAGAAAAAACTTCAGTGACCTATATAAAAAGCTAAACACTGTGCAATATGTGTAATTGCAGCCCCAGGAAAAGGGGGGGAAAGAGATGGGGGCAGACAAATTAATGGGCCATCAGAAAAATCATGACGCATTGTTACATAGAAAACAGAAAAATGCGTCATGACTTTTCTTTTGATTTTTAAAGAATTATTTAATTTAATTGTATTGTTATTATTTTAATATTTCCAGAGAAAGAGAGAAAGGAGAGGGAAAATGAGAAAGCAGAACTCCAGGACTAGAACCATGGTCAGCCATGTGGGAGTCCAGTGCCCTTAACCATCACGCCACCTGCTGGCCCTGAATCATGACTTTTCTGAAAACCTAGTATATGAAGAATTAATGGCTGAAATGTTCCTAATTTGATGAAAACGCAACATGCCAATCTGGAAAGCAAAATGAAGTATAAGTAGGATAAACACCAGGAAAAGCATTCCCAGCCATTATAATAGTTTAATGACCAAGTATCTAAAATAAAGAGAAAATGTTCAAGGTAATAAGAAATTGGAACAAAATGCAAATTTAACTACAGGACAACAACAGTAAGATTTACTAATGACTTCCAATCAAAAGGAATGCATGCCAGAATTCAACAGAATGACATCTTTAAAGTGCAGAAGGAAAGAAATATCTACAGTCCAGAATTCTATATCTACTAAAAACAATGTTCAAAAATGAAAGTGAAATAAAAATATTTTTAAACGAAAAAATTTTAAGAGAAATTCTCATGAACAGATGTGTTCTAAAATGAAAGTTCTGCAGTCTGAAGGGAAATAATACCAGATGGAAATTCAGATCTACATGAAGGAACAAAGACTTGAGCTAATGGCTAATACACAGATAAATTTTAAAAAGATGTTTTTCTCATTCACTAATAACTTTAAAAGACAATTTCTCATTTAAAGCAAAAGCAATAATAATGTGTTGTATGTTTAAATTGTAGAAGTAAACATATGATGAAATAGGGGACAGTTAGAAAGTTCTCATATTATATATAAAGTGATGCAATATTAGTTCAAGATATGCAATGATTAGTTAAGAACGTATATTACACAAATAACTACATGAGAGATTTCTAGCCTCCCTTATCAATTATCACATTGAAAGAAAATAAACTATGCACTTTCTGATTTTAAAACTTACTGCAAAGCCATAGTAGTTATGATAGTGTAGAACTGGCATAAAGATGAATGTAGAGGGGCCAACTGTTAGCATGGTGGTTAAAATGATTGGATCCCATGACTGACTATGTGGTTTGAATCCCAGACCTGGCAGTTTGAGGAACACTCTGGGTGCATGTGCGTGCATACCCCAAATCCCAAAGGAGAATGATGGAGAAGAGATTGTGGCATGGTCATCTCCTCTGGGAGGATGATTTCTCACTTAGCCTCTCTCTGTGTCACTCTCTGTCTTCTCTCTCTAGGAAGTACACACTCCCTACAGCAAAAAATTAAAAAAAATTAAAAAGACAAAGATTAATGAAACTTAATGGTAGTCCAGAAATAAACACTGACTTTTGACAAGAGTGCCAGGACAATTCAATGAGATAAAGAATAGTCTTCATCAGATGATCCTGGAAAATTGGCTATCCATATGTAAAAAGAATGAGATTGGACTCCTACCTGAAGACATCTGCAAAATCAACTCAAAATGGAGCCTAGATATAAATGAAAGAGCTAAAACTACAAAATTCTTGGAAGAAGACATAGGAATAAATCTTTAAGGCAATGGTTTCTAAACTATGACACCAAAAGCTTAAGCAACAAAAGAAAATAGTACTTAAATTGGACTTTATCAGAATTAAGGATATTTGTTCTTTCAGGCCAGCAGCTGGTGTACTTGTGAAGGTGCTAGACTCTCACATAGCCAACCATGGTTTGAGTCTCAGACCTGGTGGTTTGAAAATCGTGCCGAGCACATGTGTGCATGCCCCAAATCCCAGGACAGTGGAGGAGAAGGGTTGGAGGCATGGCCAATTTCTCACTTGTCCTCTCACTGTCTCTCTCTCTCTCTGTCTTCAGTGAGGGCATGCACTCTATGGCAAAAACCTGGGGTGGTGGGGGAGTGTGTTTAGAATAATATCATTGAGAAAGTAAAAGCCAACCACCAGAATGGAAGAAGTAGTTGCAGATCATATATCTGATAAATATTCAGGATATATATTTTAAAAGATACAACTTGGGCCAGTCCAGGGCCTAGTGGTTAAGGGAGTCAGATCCCACATGGCAGACTGCACGGTTTGAATCCTGGCCCTAGTAATTTGAGAATCATGCTGGATGCGTGTGTATGCATGTCCCGTATCTGGACAGGATGGAGAAGGGATGATGATCTCATCATGCCCCACTGCCGAGCATTTATTCCCTCTCTCTCTTTCTCTGTTTGTCTCTGACAAATACACATGCTCACTGGCAAACTAAATAATATATTTGTGTCTCTATATGTATGTATATATAAGTACACACACTACTCAAAAATAAAAAGCAAATAATCAAATTTAGAAATGAGCTAAGGATTTGAATAGACATTTCTCCAGAGAAGACATACAAATAATCAATGAGCACATGAGAAGATGCTCAAGCTCATCAATCATCAAAGAAATGTAAATCAAACTATAATGAGGTGCTACTTCAAATCCACTATGATAGCTATAATTAAAAAGATAGGAAATAATAGGTGTCAAATGAAGACGTAGAAAAATTAGAATCCTCATTAATCAGAATTGTAAAATGGTACAACCACTTTGGAAAACAGTTGGGGAATTCCTGAAAAACAGATAGCTTCCATAGAACCAGAAATTCCATTCCAAAGTATATACTCAAAAGATATAAAAACATCCATTTACGAAAAGACTTCAACACAGATGTTCGTAGATATTCATAATAGCCAAAAGAAAAAAAAAAGAAAATAACAAAAATGCCCATTAACAGGTGAATGGATAAACAAAATGTAGTATATTCATAAAATGGATGATTATTCTGCCCTAGGAAGAAGTTAGTGATATGTGCTATAACATGAATGAACCTTGAAAATATTAAGCTAAGTGAAAGAAGTCAGACTCAAAAAGATAAATACTGCAAGATTCTATTTATATAAAATGGCCAGTGTAAGCAAATTTATAGAGACATAAAATATATTTGTGATTTCCAGGTCCTGGGAAAAAAGGGAGAATTGGTATAAAGTTTCTTTTTAGAGTAATAAGAATATTCTAAAATTAGATTATTGTAATGATTGTACAACTCTGTGAAGTTACTAAAACCACCCCATTGTACACTTTATGAGGGTGAATTTATGATATGTAAACCACAGATCTCAATGAAGTTACTATTAAAAGATAAAGGTAATAAATACTGTTAACATGCCCCTTTATAATTATTTTACTATAGTTTACTATTTTCTATTTCTTAAGGTAATTTATTGCTATTGTTTTGGTATGTTGGAGAAAAAATAAGTTGATTAAATATTCTATGTTAAAGGTAGAATATTTGTAGATTTTTAAGAAAATAAGTTTAACTACATGCTAATTGCAAGAAACTTTATATTTAAAATATAAAGACATTAAAAGTAAAAGGAAGATAAAGATATCATGTGAACACTAATCAAACAAAAGCAGATACGGTAAATTAATATTAGACAAAATGGATTGCAGAAAAAGGACCATGATAAGGTATAAACAAAGAAATTAATTGTATAATAATAGGTGGTTGATTCACCAGGGAGACATAAAAATTCTAAGTATGTGTGAACTAACAAGAGATTTTCAAAACATGCAGCAAAAACTGCAAGGAAAAGAAAAAAATATACAATTATTGGTATAATTGAAAAATTAATTATCCTCTTTTATTAATTGATAGAACAATAAACCAAAAATCAATGAGGGTATAAAAGACCCAAAAATTACTATCAACCACTGAGCTAATTGCCACTAAAGGACAATCCATTCAAGAACAGTAGAATATCCTTTCTTTTCAAATGCGCATGTAATATTTGCCAAGATAGAACACAATCTGATTATAAGACAGATTTGGGAAAATTATATAATTGAAATCACATAAAATATGCTAGTGCACCTTTACAAAATTAAATTAGAAGTCAATGACATAAAATATCTGGAAAATTTTCAAGTATTTGGAAATTAAACAACAAACAGTGTGCTCCTAAATGATTCACAGGATAAAGTAGAAGTCAAAAGGTAAGTCACAGGGCCAGCAGGTGGTGTGGTGGTTAAGGGCACAGGACTCCCACATGACTCCACTTGACCATGGTTCAAGTCCTCGGCTTGACGGCTCACTGTCCTCTCTCTCTCTCACTCTGTCCCTCTCTCATCAAATTTAAATAAATAAATAAATAAGCACATTTTAAAAAGTTGGATCTAGCAGATGGCATGGTGGTTAAGGCGCTGGACTTCCACATGGCCACTGTGGTTTGAGTCCCGGACTGAGCGACTTGCTTTCTCACTTCCCCTTTCTGTCTCTTTCTCTAGTCAAGTTAAAAATAATAATAATAAATAAAATTGAATTTTAAAAGAAAGATAAGTCAGAATTTCTTTTTAATTAAATGAAAATAGGAACATAATGTACTAACATTTGGGGAAAAAGCTAAAACAGAGAACAAAATTGTATTAAATGCTTATATCTTTAAACAAAGAAATGTCTCAAACCTATAGTTGATGCTATCTTTTTTTTTTTTTTTGAGAAATGTTTTACTATAGGGCACATGCTCTTGCTGGAGAGACAGGGAGAGACAGAGACAGCAAGAAATCACACCCCCAAAAGAAGGTACACCCGTGGCAAGTAAGGACCTGAAAAGTTACTCAATATAATCAGTTATTAGAGAAATGCTCAACCCCTCCAGTGGGGATGGCCACACGGCAATCACTTCTCCTTCATTCTCATCTTAGGCTATTTGGACATGCACACACATATGCCTGGTGTGAGTTTTAAGCCGCCAGGTCCAGGACTCAAACCACAGTCAACTACAGAGAATCCAGCAACATAACCATTATCCACCTGCTGGTCCCAATGCTGCTCTCTAAAGAACTAGGGGCATAGTGATAGCACTGCTGGATTTCACATGGCCTAATGCAGTTTGAATCCCAGACTCAGCAACTTGAAACTCATGTCGGGTACCTGTGCATATGTGCCCAAGATCTTGAGAGAATCAAGGAGGAGGCATTGTGGCATGGCCATCCCCCACTGAGGGGTGACTTTTCACTTTCTCCCTCTCTGTCTCTGGTGAGCACATACAGTATAGAAAAAATATCTCTTTAAAAAAAGAAACTAGTAAAAAACTCAGCCAATTAAACCCAAAGCAAGCAGTTAAAAAACAATAAAGATAGGTACATAAATTAAAGAGAACAGAAAAACAATAAAGTTGAAAAATTGTTCTTAGAAATAAAAAATAAAATTGACAAACGTCTACCCAGACCAATTAAGAACAAAGAAAAGCTATAAATTAAAATAGGTCATTACTGTAGAACCTACAGATAATAAAAGGATAGAAAGAGGATATTAACAACATTCTGCCAATAGATCTAATGACTTATATAAAATGGATCAAATCCCTGAAACACAGAATTCAAAGACTTCCTCAAGAAGCTAGTAGCAAATTCAAAGTAATTCTGACATTTATATGGAAAAGTAAAAAAAAAAATCTAGATTAGCTAGCACAATACTAAACAAACAAACAAACAAAAAACGAAGAAGAGAGCGAAAAAAAGGACTTCACATTACCTGATTTCAGAACTTACTTTAAAGGTACTACAGAAGTGCTGTTTTAGGGAAAGGATAGGCATTTAAATGAATGGAATAGAAATAAAGAGCTCAGAAAAATATGTATTCAATTATTAATATTAATATTTTTTATTCAATTCATTTTTGACAAAGGTACAAAGGCAATTCATTGTAGAATAGGAAACCTTTTCAATAAATGGCATTGGATCAGTTAGATACCCACATATAAAAATGAGCTTTGATCTATACCATACACCTGATACAAAGCTTCTAGGAAAAATAATTTGTGACTTTGGGGGAGTGAATGATTACATACATATCATTACCTTAATAAAAAAATAGAAATTACAAAAGTGAGTGTAACATTTTTAGTTGCCAGAGAGCTTATACGCTTGCCAGAGAGAAACAGAGACAGCGGAGGCAGGATAAAAAGCACTCCCTATAGGACATGGTTATGTCATAATCCCATCTCCATTTCTCCAATCTGTCACAATTTTGTGCATGCACGCCTGCTGTGTTTTTCAAGCTGCCATTGCCAAGACCGATAGTCATGTGAGATCTGGCTTGCTTAACCACTAGGCCCCATAAAAATCATTATTGCAAGAAGCAAAAAATATGGAATATAGTATGAAATCTACCATGCTTTAATAGGATTCCCAGAAGAAAATAATTAAGAGGTGAAAGAAGATGGCAATATTTCAAGAGATTATGGATTGCATTTTCTGGGTCTTATCAAAGACATGAATTAACAAATATGGGAGAAAAAATATGGGAGGGATAATGTAGGCAAATCAAGAAAAATAAAATGAAATCTAATCCTAGACGCCATATCGTGTAAGTACAGAACTTCAAAAGGAAAGAGATCTTAAAAGCAAGTGGAGAGGAAGGACAGTCAGCCTGTAGAATCTACAATTAGAATAATTACAGTCTCTTCAGCAGAAATAATAGATGTCAGAAGACAGGAAAAAATATCTGTAAGCTGCTGACCAAAAATAATTGTCAACCAAAATTTCTGTACCTAGAAAAAAATTCATCTTTAAAAAATATGGAAAAATAAAATATTTCTAAATACTAATAATATTTAAAATATATTTTATTTTAATTTATTTTATACATTCAATCACATAGATCATTTAGGTTATAAAGTGAATGTTCCAACATGAATACATTTCTCACCAGTCCAGTTGGGGATACTATACATGCTATCATGAACAGATAATAACCCATATATGTGTCCTGTAAATGTCTTCCCTCTCTATTTTTCTCCTTAATGTCTTTCCTCATATTCTCCTTCTCCCACCCTCTTTTCACACTGTATCCAGTATCTATAACCATACATAAATATTTTCCATGTTTCTATATTCTCTAGTCTTTCAGTTTCAGCCATGGAGTGCAGAAAGTCAGTACAGATTATATGAAGACATACAGTGTTTCTCCTTCATAGCATGGCTTACTTCATTCACCAGTAAATCTTCCATATTCATCCGCTTTCTATCAAAAGTCAGGGTCTTGTTTTTTTATGGCTGAGTAGTATTCAATAGAGGATATGTGCCACATTTTTCAATCCATTCTTCTGTTCGTGGACATTGGTTCTATGTCTTAGCAATTGTGAATAATATCCCACTAAACATAGATGTGCAAGCACTTTTCTGACTAAGTGTTATAATAATTTAAAAAGGAAGTATATTGCCCACAAAACTTGAATACAGGAATTTTTTATTTTTTGGGGGAGAGAGAGGTTTTAGCTATAGGGTGTGTGTGCTGACTAGAAAGACAGAGAGAGACAGAGAGACAGAAAGTGAGAAATCACCCCCCCCAGGGGGGATGGCCACGCTGCAATCCCTTCTCCTCCATTCTCCTCTTAGGTTCTTGGGCACGCACGCACACGCACCTGGTGTGGTCACAAAACTCACAATTGTCAATTTGTTATGGTCTTCATTGAAACTCTGCCTTTGTAATGTCTCTGACCAGTAATATTTTATTTTTATGATTTTATACTCCTGGTGGGACTTGATTTGATGGGAAGTTGCCTTTCATTTCATTTCATTTTTTTTTAAATGAAACTTATTTATTTTTTTCTTTTTTTGGAGAGGTTTTGCTACAGGGCGCATGCGCTCGCCAGACAGACAGAGAGAGACAGAGAGACAGAAAGTGAGAAATCACCCCCCAGGGGGGATGGCCACCCACAATCCCTTCTCCTCCATTCTCCTCTCGGGATCTTGGGCATGCACGCACACACGCCTGGCGTGAGTTCAAGCCACCGGGTCCGGGACTCGAACCGCGGTCGACTACGTGGGAGTCCAGAGACATAGCCATTACGCTAACTGCTGGTCCTGAACTTATTATGATTTTTTTTAAGATTTTTTTTTCCTTAGGGTGTGTGCCCTTGGAAGAGAGAGAGAAAGAGAGACAGAGACAGGAGACAGTGAGAAGGCAACTAAGAAATAACCCTCTGAGGGGATGGCCACACTGCAATCCCTTCTCCTTCTTTCTTCTCCCAGGATCTTGGGCATGCACGCACACACGCCTGGCGTGAGTTCAAGCCACCGGGTCCGGGACTCGAACCGCGGTCGACTACGTGGGAGTCTAGCAACATAACTGCTGTGCCATCTGCTGGCCCTAAAAATATTCTCTAAAAGATCAAATGTTCTCTTTAAAAATTTAGTTATTTATTTTTCATTTCTCTATTTTGTTTTGTAATTTCTTATTTACATTTAATTATTGTACATCATCGTGGGGTACAATGTGGTTTTCAAAGCATGCGTAGTGTGTGATAATCAAATGAAGGGCATGTCCATATTCATCATCTTTGATAAAGAACACTATATTATGTTGTACATGTTGAATTTTGTTCTAAGTACACACGCACACACACACACACACACACACACACACACACAAGATGGACAATGCCTTTTTTTTTTTTTAATTCTGTTCTGGTATGCTGTTCCACAACTTATTTGTCTTGTTTACATGCATTTTTTGTCTCCGGTAAATGTTATTGCCTGAGTCCCTTACTCTGCATCCCCATGCAGTCTCCACTATCTATAGTTGCCGTCTCTACTTTTATGTCTTTGAATCTTTCAATTTCTACCATGGAGTACAGATATTCTTATGTGTTAAGGAGGGCATATCATGTTTGTCTTCATAATATGGTTTATTTCACTTAGTGTTAGATCTCCCAGATTCACCTACTTTGTATTGAATGACAGGAGCTTATTATTATTTTTTTTATGGCTGAGTAATAAATATTCCATTGTGTATATATGCCACATTTTCTTAATCCAGTCATCATTCACTGGGCACTGAGCTTGATTCAATATTTTAGCTATTATGAATAATGTTGTGATAAACATGGATGTGCAAGTGTCACTCTGGCAAAGTGATTTCCTGTCATTTGGGTAAATACCCACAAATGAGAATTCTTGGTCATATGATAGTTCTATTTATAACTTTTTGAGGAACCACCTTGTTTTCCTCAGTGCTGTACTATTACAGTTTACATTCTCACTGGCAGAACATGGGTGTTCCTTTTTCTCCACAACCTCGCCAGCAGTTGCTCTTTGTTTTTATGATTCTAGCTATTCTGCCTGGTTTTGACTTAAATGTTCCTTTTATTAAGAGATGTTGAATAATTTTTCACATGCTTTTTAACCATTTGTGTGTCTTTCTTAGGGAGTTGTCTGTTCAGATCAATTGGCCATTTTTTAATTGAGTTGTTTTTATTTATTTATTATTTTTCATGCTGGTAAGCTGCTTGAGTTCCTTAAATAATTCTGGTTAATAATCCTTTATCTGATATATAATTTGAAAATATTGTTTCTCATTCTGTAGGCTATTATTGTTTATTGTTTATTTGTAGGCTATTATTGTTTATTCTTTATTGTTTTCTTTCCTGCACATAAGCTCTGTGGCTCGATGTAATCCCACTTGTCTATGTTTGAAATTGTTTTCCTATGCTTTAGAGGTCTTATTTAAACAATCTTTGCCTACTCCAATGTCTTTAAGTGTTTTCTCTGTTTTCCACAGACACTTTTATAGATTGGGACTTTACATTTAAATCTTTAATCTATTTTGAATTGTTTTTTGTTAATGGTCAGAGATAGGGGTGTGGATTCATTTTTCTACATGTGGATATCCAGTTTTTCCAACACCATTTTTTTTTGGGAGAGGTTTTTGCTATAGGGCATGTGCGCTCGCCAGAGAGACAGAGATAGAAAGTGAGAACTCAACCCCCCTCCCCAGGGTGGATGGCCACACCACAATCCCTTCTCCTCCATTCTCCTCTTGGGATCTTGGGCATGCATGCACACAGGCTCGGCGTGAGTATAAACCACCAGTTCCAGGACTCGAACCATAGTCGACTACGTGGGAGTTCAGCGACATAGCCATTATGCTAACTGCTGGTCCCTCTAACACCATTTTTTAAAAAGGCTTTTCTTTCTTCACTAGATTGTGTTGTGCCCTTCATAAAAAAATTTTAGGAGCTTATTTCTGGATTCTCTCTTCTGTCCCATTGGTCTGTGTGTCTGTTTTTGCCAGTACCATGCTGCTTTGATTATAATAGCTTTGCAATATATTTTCAGGTCAGATAATGAGATGCTTCCAACTTTATTCTTTTTACACGCCATTGCCTTGGTGATCCTGGGCCCTTTATAATTCCAGATAAAGTTTATGATTTTTTAAAAAAATTATTTGAAGAATGCCACTGGTAATTTTATAAGAATTACATTGAATTTGTAAATTAATTTGAGGAGTATTAGCATCTTATTATTTTGATTTGCTCAATCCAAAAACAAGGAATGTTTTCTATTTTTTTATATCATTTTCCATTTTTTTCTTCAGTTTTTTATAGTTTTCCTTGTAGAGGTCATTTATCTCTTTGGTTGGCTTTATTCTCAGGTATTTATATATTTTTCATTATTGTAAATGAAATCTAATCCCCAAGGTGATGGTATTAGGATGTTGGATCTTTGGGAAGTAACTAAGTCATGAAAGTAGAACCTTCGTTCACAAATGAGATTAGTATCTTTATAAGAAGTGGCCACAGAGCTTTCTCACTATCTTCCCAACTTAGAAGAACTGTCTGCAACCTAGAAGAGATCTCTCATTAGCACCCTGATTTTGGACTTTCAGCCTCCAAAACTGTGAGATACAAGTTTTTATTATTTTTAAGCCACCCAGTCTATGGTACGTTATTACACCAGCTTGAACTAAGGCGTCAATTTAAGAAACCTTCCTAATATGTCCATTTCGACAGATATATTATGAATAGAGATTTTGTTGTTGTCATTTCTCTTCAAGATGAATGCACAAAAACTTTCATATGTCCTTAAATACTTTGTGGTTTTGGTTTTCTAGTCCTGTACATTTATTTAGATCTTGGAGGTTAGGTAACCACTATAACTTAGTGCACCTCTTTAGATCAAAAGAAACTCTCATCCCCCGAGGTGAATAGGAGGCAACAGGATTTCAATGCTTTGTTTAGTACAGTTTCTACCATTTAGGGTAAAGCTTTAACAAGCAAATTGTCTTAGTAAAGTACAATAACCTAAATTTCATTTTAACTTTAAAAATTATTACTTTATTTCTTTTTAAAAATTTCTTCTTTAGGTTTTTGCCATAGGGCACATGCTTTTGCTGGAAAGAGACAGAAATAGAAAAAGCGAGAAATCATCCCCCCGGGGGTAATGGCCATGCTGCAATCTCTTCTCCATTCTCCTCCTGGGATTCTGGGCATGCATTCACCTGTGTCTGGCATGATTTTCCAGCTGTCAGATCTGGGACTTGCACCATGGTTGACCATGTGGGAGTCTAGCACCTTAACCACCATGTCACCTGTTAGCTCCTAAAAATGATTACTTTCAATACTGCTACTAGAAGCATGATGGAGTTAAATGTTTCTGTCTGATTACATATGTGTTAAGATCATCATGTTGAATATGGTTTATATAACTAAATAAAACCATTCATCAGCTTAAAATAACATTTTCAAAAAATTGCAGTATTTCAAAGATCTATTCTAAGAACTGAGGTGAGTAGTGGTCATACAAGGTATTTATTTGCTGTCCTTTTCTGATAAGAACCTGGCCACACACAGCCTATATTAACTATTGAGGTTAGGCAAGTCCCAAACCATAGCTTGCCTTTAGACTTTTTTCTTTCTTTCTTTCTTTCTTTCTTTCTTCCTTCCTTCCTTTCTTTCTTTCTTTCTTTCTTTCTTTCTTTCTTTCTTTCTTTCTTTTTCTTTATTTCTTTCTTTTGTTTTTGTTAGAGAGTGCATGCACTTGTCAGCAAGACAGAGACAGAGACAGAGAGAGGGAGAGAGAAAGTGAGAAATTACTTTCCCAGGAGAATGGCCACACCACAATCCCTCCTCCTCCAGTCTCTTCTCCAGATTTTTTTTTTTTTGAGAAGTTTTTGCTATAGGGCGCGTGTGCTCGCCAGACAGAGAGAGACAGAGAGACAGAGAGATAGAAAGCGAGAAATCACCCCCTGGGGGATGGTCACGCTGCAATCCCTTCTCCTCCATTCTCCTCTCGGGATCTTGGGCACGCATGCACACGTGCCCAGCGTGAGTTTTAAGCCACCAGGTCCAGGACGGGAACCGCGGTCGGCTACATGGGAGTCCAGCGACATAGCCATTACGCTAACTGCTGGTTCCCTCCTCTCCAGATTTTGAGCACACACACACACACACACACACACACACACACACACACACTGGCATGATTTTCAAGCCACTGGATCTGGGACTCAAACCACATAGTTGGCCATGTGGGATCAAACATCTTAACCTCCATACTACATAGACTTTTATTTTGTTTCAAGCCATGGTACTGGTAACATCTGAGATGCTAAAGAATGTATGTGTAGCAACATTACTTTTTTACGATCACATTCATATTAGACTTCTCAAAGCCTTTGGTGTTATTAAGAGAGATGAAACTTGACTCTGATAGACACTAAATGCATTTTGTCCTCACTCACACATGCAAAGGACTCCACAATTTTGACAGGATTGGATAATTAGAGTGACCAGTTTTTCATCTTAATTATTTCTCCTCATAAATGATAGAGTTTGCAGAGTAACCACATGGACCAAATCTTGCCTGCAGAGAGATTTTGTTTGATCTGAATAGCATATTTAAGAAAAATGAAATCATTAGTTAAAAAAAGTAGGAATTATATATATAAACATTGATAGTCATCTTCTCATGGGAGAATCTAGCAACACTAAACCCACGATTATTGAAAGTCAAGTCATATATCAGTATAACTTAAGAAACAAATGGTAAGTGACCAGCAGTTGGCGTAATGGCTATGTCGCTGGATGCCACATGTACCCTACCACTATGTCATAATGGATGAGAAAAGAGAAATAGACATGATTTGCAGTTGGGAAAGTGCTTAGATCTAAAGCAAGGTTTCAATTGTTTTCCATATGAGAAAGATTTAATATGTTTGTAAGTCTTGAAAAGAGAGTCTAGTCTACATCATGTGAGGAGTTAAAGATGAAGGGGGAGGAGGGAAGGGAAGAGAGATTGTGGAAGAGAGAGAAACAAGAGAGAGAATGAATTGTGGAAGAAGGAGACTTTAGAGATGGCAGGAAGAAAAAGGATCAAGGCTTGTGGCTTTGGATTTGAAATGTGACATCTTATTCTCTGGGACAGTGTGGGTATGGATTAAGGTGGAAGATTGTAAAGGTTGAAGGGATTGCACTTGACTATGTCAATTTCTAAAACAAAATAGGCAAAGTATCAGGGCTTTAGTGGAAGTTTGGTATTGCACAAGAGATACCCCATTCTCTGAAGTTAAAGCAAGACCCAGTAAAGATTAGTACAAAAACGCTAGTAGACGTGGGATCAAGTTAAAGGACAAAAAAGCTGTCATCAATTTTTTTTATGAAGTAGGATGTAAAGTTATTCAGGAAAGTGTTTTTTTTTTTATTTGTAGCTTTTCTAACATGACAAAATTCTATATACAAAATAATAGAACAAAAATCATATATACTGTATTAAAATGAACACTTAAAATATATCTTTTATGTTATGATGATTATCTATTAAATAAATCTTTCAGAGGTGTGTGTATCTCTGTGTATGTTTCTTGGTATATAACTCAAAACTCTGCAATAGTCTCTTTTTTTTGAGAGATTTTCACTATAGGGTGCGTGCGCTTGCTAGACAGACAGAGAGAGACAGAGAGACAGAAAGCGAGAAATCACCCCCCAGGGGGGATGGCCACACCGCAATCCCTTCTCCTCCATTCTCCTCTCGGGATCTTGGGCACGCACACACACGCGCCTGGCGTTGAGTTTTAAGCCACCAGGTCTGGGACGTGAACCGCGGTTGACTACGTGGGAGTCCAGCGACATAGCCATTATGCTAACTGCTGGTTCCCTGCAATAGTCTCTTGATCTAGTATAAACCTTTAAAAAACTAACATTGTATTGAATTTATGCTATTGTCAATCAGAAAGAAATGATAAAAAATATGCTGACAGTATATTATGTATATTTGTACCAAGTTTAACAAACAAAACCCATATTTAAACAATGTTTTTTTTTTTTTTTTTTGGGGAGGGTTTTGCCTAAGGGGCCAAGATGGAGAGGTTTTTGCTATAGGGCACATGTACTCTCCAGAAAGACAGAGAGAGACAGAGATACAGAAAACAAGAAGTCACCCCCCAGGGGGATGGCCACACCTCAATCCCTTCTCCTCCATTCTCCTCTTGGGATCTTGGGCACACGTGCACATGCACCCAGTGTGAGTTTAAGCCACTGGGTCTGGGACTCGACCCTCAATCGACTACATGGGAGTTCAGTGACATAGCCATTACGTCCCTAAACAAAGTATTTTTATCTATTAGATCATTGGGAAAGTATGATGTATTTTTCTATGCAAAAATGCATCAAGACTTACCTGATGACCCAATAGTATTAAAAACATTCATCAAAAAGGTACATACCCTTATCAAAAAAAAAAAAAAATGAGACCAGCTTTGAGTTTCTTTACAGTTATTTGAAATTATTTCATTTCAGAGCAGCCACTTCTCAGAAACTGCTGTGGGTCTTTCAATATTAAAAGATGAATAATGTATAAAAGTTCTTCAAAAAAGTTGATGGAAAATGGGTATTATTAAAAAACTATGCACGGATTAAAAAAAATTTACACCAAAATAAATTTATACTTTAATTCCATTTATCTACACACCTTTTATTTTTAAATTTTGCAGAGGGCATATGTACTCATGAGAGGGTGACAGGGTAAGAGGCACAGGGAGAATGCATCCCCCAGTGATGCATAGTCATGCCACAATCCCTTCTCCACTTCTCCATCTTGTCAGGATTTTGGACACACAAATGCATGCATCCGGTAAGCTGCCAGGACCAGGATTCAAACTATGCAGTTAGCCATGTGATAACCAGCTCCCTTAACCATTAGGCCATAGGGCTAGCCCTCCACATACTTTTCTAAAGTCCCCTTGTACTAATCATCATTTAATCAATAAGTTTTTAAAACAGACCAAAAAAAAAATCTTCTGAAAGGTGGCGCTGAAGTGAAGAGATTATAAAAGCTTGAAGTACCATCTAGTGAAAAAGTCATCAAAAATTGCTCAGTCTAATCGTGTAATTTACAGATGAGGAAACTGAGAGGATAAATAATTTATCCAGTATCACATTATGGTTGATTAGCAGAAAAGCCCACATTAGATTTTGCTTAATTTGTATTTTATATGTTGTGAAAAAACTTTCCTAAAAAGTTATTTTCTTGAGTGTTAGGGTTTACATTTTGTATCACAGTGTTTAGTGTCCTTAGCATTTGAAACCCAAATACTTCACATTTTTCTGTTTCGGGGCTTATTTTGGGATGAGTGTATATCAACAAGGTGTATCTTCCCGTAACACTAGCGTTTATAATTTGTACTGTCTCCTCTGCTGGTCAACTTTCCAGTAGAGTGGTTAACATTTTTTTTTTTTTTTTTAGATAATTGAAAACAAAAGCAAAAACAAAACCTTGTAAAAGTATATTTGTGGGGGCTGGCAGCTGTGTGGTTAGGGTTCTGGACTCACACATGGTCAACCACCATTTGCGTCCCGGACCTGGTGGCTTGCTTTCTCACTACCCCTTTCTTTCTAGTCAAATTAATAATAATAATAATCATAATAAATAAAATTAAAACAGTAATGGATTGTTTTTGAAATGAAAACTTTTTTTATAGTAAAGAGGGGCCATAAAAGACTAGTTCGTTTCAAGGTCCATTTTTGCATATTTCCTAATTTTAGGGTACTCCCCATTCATATCTGCTCTAGTTATAGTCATACTTTAACAGAGTATAGATTTAAACTGTTAGTATGTGAATATGTAAAAAGGAAACTTATTTTAGATTCTTCCACAGTTTCATCTTAGATGTGCATACTAAATGCATAATATTCTTATCAAATAATTAACATATATTCATAATTTAAAAATAGAAACTGAGTTTATATAAAAGTTCTGCTACTGCTATAATTTTCAAAAACATTTAACCTACCTAGGAGAGGAGACAGCTCTGCCTTTTTAAAAAATAGGTAATTTGAATAAATAGTATAGGATACTATCTTAATTAGAGCCACAAACAATAGCTTGCATTCTTGTGAGATGATTTAAAATTTCTTTCCTTATATTCTATATTCTTCTTTCTTTTTTCTTTTTTTTTTTTCTTGACAAGACAGTCACTTCTTATGGACTGATTTTTCTTTCTTCTTTTGTGGGGGAAGGAAATTATTTATTGATGGTCTAAAATAAATACCTTTACAATTGTAGCAAAAATGGAATATTTAATAATTATTATATCTTATTAATACAGTCTCCTGAGATAGTGATTAAACAAAGAGATCATTTTCTAAGTTCAAAACTTTATAAAATAATCAGAATTTCATAACAAATGGTAATGAATAGCTTATGCATTCATTTTCTTTGATACCCAATAACATACGACAACTAAAAGCCAGACTTTATCTTGGTAACTAACAAACACAGCAGAATGACCAAAGCTGAGTGCTAGTCATTGTCATAGATGCAACCTGAAAGGAAAAAAAAATACAAATTTAAATATAGTTATATAAAACACATAGTCTCTAAGTATTACGAGGTTGGAAATGTGGCTTTAGGATCTTAAAAAAAGTAGAACTGGTTTACTTTATTTTTTTATTTTTTATTTTTTTGGAGAGGTTTTTCGCTATAGGGTGCGTGCGCTCTCCAGACAGACAGAGAGACAGAGAGACAGAAAGCGAGAAATCATCCCCCAGGGGGAATGGTCATACCGCAATCCCTTCTCCTCCATTCTCCTCTCGGGATCTTGGGCATGCACGCACACGCGCTCGGTGTGAGTTTTAAGCCACCAGGCCGGGACATGAACCGCGGTCGACTACGTGGGAGTCCAGTGACATAGCCATTACACTAACTGAACTGGTTTACTTTATGAAAAGCTAGTTAAATGAAAGGTCATATATTCAACTTCCTTGTTTAGCATATTAATGGCATCAGAATTTCTGGACATATTTATTCTCTAGCAAGTGAGAACCAAGGTTACATTATTTGGCACATAATTAAATGTATTTTTTTGTAGTCATTCTAAATGAAATTGAAAATATGAAAGATCAGTAAAAATAGTAATCAAAAGTTAAAAGGCAATATGATTAGCACTATGCTCCATTTCAGTTGAGATTCATTTTTTTTAGATCATAATTTAGAAATATTTAATAATGTCTGTGAAGCACTATTGGCTATAAAATAAGTATGTAATTATTGATGAAGCATTCACATTTATTAGGTGAAATGAAATTCCTAAGATTCATAGTACAATAAATAATTCACCAAATATTTTTATACTTCTCTTTTCATTGAAAAGAAATAAGAATTTTTTCCCCCTTGATTCCTATGTGAAAATAATATATTTTTTTCTTTTTATACTAGGGGAGTTATATTTCCTAACTTTGTCAAGTGATTCAAATTCTGATCAGATTGGAAAGGTCTAATTAATTCAGTAAGAAATTTTTAGTATTTGTAGAAACAGTAAATTCACAGTTGCTGTCCTCTCTGCTGGGTGCTATATTAGACTTACCATCAGCAATATCATCATAGATCTCTCCATCACTGTAAGTAGAGAAGATAGTTTTTATTTTAGAGAAGATGGTTTCTGAACATTAAAGCAACATTTAGAAGAAAAAGTTAATAATATGATTTTACATTACACAATCAAGGCTATGAAGATGAGAAATTACATTTTACACATTCTTATCAGGGAAAAGAAATGTCATATTTATCTGTCTTTTCTTTCACTGACTTATCTAATCCTCTGTTTCATTCTAAACAAAGAATCGAAACATGCCTCAAGTACAGATTGGGCCTTGTTCATCTTTACACCCTCCTAGGAGCTTCGCGCATAAGAAATGTTTGTTGAGCTGAACAAACTGAACAAGTTGTGGACCAATACTCATTGCATTTCCTTTCTTTCCTTCTTTTCTTCATTGGTTTTAATTTAAAAGTGTAATTCATTTTAACATCCACCAATATCAGATTTTTTTTTTTTTTTTTTTGCCATAGGGAGAGTGTACTTGCCAGAGAGAGGCAGAGACAGAAAGTGAGAAAAGTGAGAAATCTCCCCCACCCCAGGGGGGGATGGCCATGCTGCAATCCCTTCTCTTCCATTCTCCTCTCAGATTTTGGGCACGCACACACACATACCCAGTGTGAGTTTAAAGCTGCTACGTCCAGGACTCAAACCACGATCGACGGCGTGGGAGTCCAGTGACATAACCTTTATACCATCTGCTTGTCCCGCCAATATCAGACTTACACCTTTACTTAAATTGCAAACATTGAGTGAAATGCAATCATATTTAGCATAGGAAATGAATACAGAATTTTCTAATTCTAATATGTAAATATTGATTATAAAATATGTAAATATTAGTTATGATATAAGTAGCCAAGATATAATTTTATGACGTTTCTTACTATTACATATAATTCTACAAATATTATTTATGCTTATAGACAACATTCATAATAGTAGTTTTGGCCCCTTTTACTAGGTTTTGCCTGGTCCTGATCTTTGTGAAACAATCTCTAACATATTGAATCCCTTCAGTGTACCAGGAATACACATGACCGAGACACAACTTTGATTTTAAGCAGTTTATACTCTACTGAGAGTGCGGGTGACACATAGATAATAAAAATAGGAAGTTTAATAAATATTAACACAGCCTGGAAATACAGGATTCAGTTCCAAAGCTGGGAAATGTAAGGTGGCTTTGTTGCTTAGCTCAGACCCACTCTTGGACCCTGCGCTGTCTCTGTGCTGTCTTGAGGAAGCAGCAGCAGGCCCTTCAGATTCCTGCCAACTATGGCAGATGCTGCGCGCTCCCTAAGTCTTCTGTTAGGATCCTTTCTCTGAGAATGGGGGGGGGGGGGGGGGTGGGTACGAAGAAGTTGTAGTTTTTCTGCGGGGGGGGGGGGGGGGGGGGCTTAGCTAATAGGAATCTGACACACACGTGCAAAGAGGACAGATTTTCCTGTCATTTTTTTCAATAAACATTTATTAAGTACTCATGTCAATAGGTGGTGAACCAATAATTATGTAGAAAGTATACTTTCTAAATTCTTTCTTAATCATCCTGTAATAATCATTGATGAAGATGGTGGCCTATTATTTGTCACACATTCTCCTTAAAATTTGTACTTTTCATAGAACAAAACCTAATGAGAAGTCCCATGCCTATCACAGTGATTAAGGCTCCGAGGAAAACAAAGGTATTATGATTATTTTTATTTTTTGGCTCTTTCCTAGTTTGCTGACAGAGCTCTTAACATGGATTTGTCTTCTTCTGATCAGCGTCAGGTTGCTCATGGATACACAATCTGTGTGTATGCCTTGATTTTTTTCTTTATGCAGAATTCCGTAATTCTGCTCATTGATATGTGGCCTACTCTGACAATGTAGTTCATTTCTTGTACTGGGTTAGTCAGAAGAGAATCTTACAGCTTTGGGGGGACTCTACCGGTGCACTAGTACCAGACTGTGACAGACTGTGACAACATCTTATTCATAAGAATACAAGAATCATTGACTACTCTCTCTCTCTCTCTCTCTTTTTTTTTTTTTCCTGGCATGCTTCTAAAAAAGACAACATAATACCCTGCTATGCCTGGTGTGGTGAGTGAAGAAAAGCCCTCATTAGGGGCTGAACTATCTACTGTTAACAGGTGATATTAGTACTTACTGTGTAGACACTAATTGAGCCCTATTTAATTCATCCGAACCAACAGCAATGATCAGTGAAATGTATAGTACTAATGAATGAGTTAGTAGTTTTTGGAGAGGTTTTCACTATAGGGCGTGTGCGCTCCCCAGACAGAGAGAGACATAGAGACAGAAACCGAGAAATCACCCGCCAGAAGGGATGGTCATGCCGCAATCCCTTCTCCTTCATTCTCCTCTCGGGATCTTGGGCATGCACGCACACGTGCCCAGTGTGAGTTCTAAGCCACCGGGTCCGGGACGCGAACCACGGTCGACTACATGGAAGTCCAGCGACATAGCCATTACGCTAACTGCTGGTTCCCTATGAGTTAGTGGTTTTGACCTGTCTTCAGTGTTTGCTGAGTGAAGATCTCAGCGAGTATATAAAACTATAAATTGTATAATCATAAATGAAAAGGGCTTCCTGCCTATTAAAAGTGGCATTTCATGAAAACACTAATTTTATTATGGATACTACCATATTGGTATTAGAATAGCATAGTTTTAAAATTTATTTATAATAATTCAGTAGGTTAAATATTTAAATGATACCGAGAATCTTTTTTACAGTAAAACACACAATTTCTCTTCTCTTCTTTTCTTTTCTTTTTTTAATATATAAATGATGTAGTAGAAAATGGACTTAAGGCTAATTTCCTAGTCCAGTGGTTAAGGGAGCCAAATCCCACATGGCCAAGCACAGTTTGAATCCTGATCCCAAAAGCCTGAAAAATGTACCAGGGGTGTGTGTGTGTGTGTGTGTGTGTGTGTGTGTGCGTGCGCTCATGCCCAAAAACCTGATAGGATGGAGAAATGAAGGAAAAAGGATTGTATCATGACTACACCCCATTGGAGGTTACTTTCTCTGTGTCTCCCTACCTTTTTCTCTCTGTCTCTGATGAGTGTACATGCTCTCTGGCAATTAAGAAGAAAAAGAAGGGGAAAAAAAGGAAAAGAAAAAGATCAAAGAGAAATGGTCTTACTTGTCCACCAGATAACTCCGAAGCACATAACCATCTATGAAGGAAAAAGAAAATAAATTTTATGAATAGTAAATTTTGAAATACCTTTAATATTTCCTTTAAGAAATTGAAATACAAGTGAATAATTATTATAGTATAATATTAGGCCATCAGGAAAGTCATGATGCATTTTTCTATGTTTTTCTATGCAAAATATGTCATAGCTTTCCAGACAACCCAATATATTGAATAAGTGTATCTGCTTCCACATAGGACCCATTTTTCTGATTTTTGTCCACTTGCCTTTTTTTCCTAACCTTTTTCTCTCTGATATGTCTCTTTTTTCCTCAATTATAATCTTTCCTCTTTTCCTTTTAAAAAAAGGTTTTTTTGACCAGCAGATGGCAAAATGGTTACATCATCACTGGACTCACATGCAGTCAAAATGGTTCGAGTCCTGGACCGGCAGCTTAAACTCACAGAGGGGGTGTGTGCCCAAAATCCCAAGAGGAGCATGGTGAAGAGATTGAGGCCTGGCCATTCCCCTGGGGGTGATTTCTCACTTTCTGTCTCTCTGGCAGCACACATTGTGCCTTATAGCAAAAATCTCTTTAAAAAAATTTTTTTTTTCCCTTTTCTCAGCTACCGGTTGCTGTACAGGTCTCCTTCAAATTTTAATCTATTTATTCAAGGTATCAGCCACCTGCCTCAACATTAGGAAGAATTTCATAAGCGTAGATTACAAAAGCATTTACAGGTAAGTATCTTAAATACCACCAGATCTAAGACTTAACCTTTTTAAATGTTACACTGAACAAGGTCAGAACTATGTTCAACTCCCCTTTCAGATGCCGATGAGCTAATGACTAGGGGGTAATTCTAAATGGATTCAAAATAGCTCTCATACTCAGTGTGGAAGAACTTTCTCTACCGTTTTTGCCATTTTACATAGCATCAATATTTCCATGTCATCATTCACGGGACAAAAGTACTATTAGAAGACCACACACCAGGGATTCTAACAATGCCCTGGTTAAGTAGAAAGCAAATCATTTTCTACGCAGGCAAGCTAAGATTTGGCACTTTTTCTTTTGTGAACACCTACATTTACTCCTCACTGTGCAAATTTTTCAAAAGAAAAATATGGACTATTTTTCTTGAAAAAAATTTGTGCTGACATTTAATTCATTTTACCCACCTTTGGAATTGTACATCTTGTCTCGGTACCTAAAAATCTATTGTCTGCTTGAGATTAGTGCCTCTTCAATACAGTCAGTCTCTAAATACTTTCTCTCTCTGAGTCAATCTGTTGGTCTTGCTCTACTTTAGATCTGTTTTTGTTTCTAAATCGAAATAAATGTGTTAAAAAATTACGAAGGGGAAGCTGAGCAGCAGAGAGTAGTGCAAATGATAAACGTTCCTAAATGTACTGGTGTCATATTGCCATTGATTTAATATAGAACATTTTGTTTTTTAAGTTAAGATCATACAACTGAAATTATAGATTAAATTTTAAGAAAGTGAACTTTCTCTTGAAATTTTCCAGGATGGGGGGATTCTCTATCAAAATATTTTACCAAGAAATTCACTATTTTTTTTAATGAAGTCTGTTCATAGCATCATGTTTGAAAAAGAGTCAAAATTATCTTGAACTTTTGTAATATGAAAGAAAGAGGCAGGTATCGAAACGATAAAGGTATAAGAAAGCTGTATTTTACTCAGAGCATGAGAATTTAGCCCATTCTATACCTTCCTTTTTATTTCAATTAAGCAAAAATCACGACTATAAGAATATCTAGAATTAATATCTATGGCCCCTGGGTAGCCTTTGCTATTACAGTTCACTTCATGTTAATAAAGTCTTATTTTCAAATAAAAGTATACATCATTTAACATCATGTTTATTTATTTATTTATTTTAGAAAATGTTTACTTATTTCTTCCATGTGTGAGAGAGACAGAGAGCACACCCTCAACAGGGTTTTCACACTTGGATTCACCTCCAGCCTCAGCCAACCTGAGATTGTGGGCGTGTGTACACACTGTACAAAGAGGTCTCCGGATAGAAACTCACGATCTTCTCGTGTGGGTCAGCCCTGCAGGGTGTTAACTGCTGCCCCACCATCTGGCCCCTAACATTATTTTTAAAGAGGAACAATTTCTTGTCTAGCAAATTCAATTCTACATGTGTCTCTCAAAAGAGAAAATTGGTGCAGGTAACAAGTTTTCAGAACAAATTGTGGCTTTCGTGTCAGGATCACAGTAAATAACTAAAAATCAGTCTTTAACTGTACCTATATTTGAGGCTAAAATAAAATTTGAACAGGTCTCTCTGGGTGGTAATAGTCATAGACTTTCATTTGTCGGTTAAAATTAGTGTTCTGGCATAGACAATTCAGTTTATACTTGCAGAATAACCATGGGAGAGTGTTTTGAATGTTCACAATATAATACAATGTTAAATGTTGAGGGTGGTGAATATGTTTATATCCTTGATTTGTTTATTACACACTGCATACATATTTTTAAAGACCATCCTGTACCCTATAGAGATGTGTAATGATTATATATAAATCATAAATTACAATAACTATTTAAAGAGAAAATAAATCTGTGGTTCTGCTTTAGTTTTGGATTTTCTCTTAAAATAAACTGGTAAATAAATGACAAAATAGTAAATATTCCCAGGATCTATTGTGATATGCTAATGATTAAGAAATAATGACATATAGGAAATTAAACCTTTAACATGAAAATCAATCTCATTATAAGTTATTAGGGCTTCATAATGTCTCTGAACTAAAATTGTAAGATAAAAAATTACAAAAACATATAAAAAGTAATAAAATGTTACTAGAGATAGGAATTATTCTACTATTATGTATATATAAAATATATCTGTATACACACATATATAGCATATATATAATATATAATAGTATATGTGTGTGTATATATATATTTTTTGAGAGGTTGTGCTTTAGGGTGTCTGCACTTGATGGAGACAGAGAGAGAGAGACAGAGACAGTGAGAGGGAAAGTGAGAGATCATCCTCAAGGGGGGGGATGGCCACACCACAATCCCTTCTCCTCCATTCGCCTTCCGGGATCTTGGGGATTCATTCATATGTACCCAGTGTGAGTTTCAAGCCACCAAGTCTGGGACTTAAACCATAGTTGGCCATGTGGGAGTCCAGTGATGCAACTGCTATCCCATCTGTTGGCCCCCTATGTATGTATGTATGTATATATATATATATGTGTGTGTGTGTGTGTGTGTGTGTGTGTGTGTGTGTATGTAGTAAACTTTAGTAGCTAGTGCCATAGTAAGTGGTTACGTATTAGACTAGTTTCTAGTCTATGCATTAGAAACCAGAGCCCACATGACTGACTACAGTTCTAATCCCAGTCCTGGTGACTTGAAAAAAATGCTGGGTGCCATGTGAGTACATATCTAAAATCTTCACAGGGTGGAGAAATGGAGGCAAAAAAAAGCGCTTTGGCATGACCATCCCCCACTGGGGAGTTGCTTTCTTCCCTTCTCTCTCCTGTCTGTTTTCGCTCTCTGGTTGAATGCATATATCCTTTGACAATAAAAATAAATAAATAAATAAATAAATA
>NW_006160001.1:1485934-1525688 GCF_000334495.1 Tupaia belangeri chinensis | reverse complement strand
TGTGTGTGTGTGTGTGTGTGTGTGTGTGTGTGTGTGTGTGTATGTAGTAAACTTTAGTAGCTAGTGCCATAGTAAGTGGTTACGTATTAGACTAGTTTCTAGTCTATGCATTAGAAACCAGAGCCCACATGACTGACTACAGTTCTAATCCCAGTCCTGGTGACTTGAAAAAAATGCTGGGTGCCATGTGAGTACATATCTAAAATCTTCACAGGGTGGAGAAATGGAGGCAAAAAAAAGCGCTTTGGCATGACCATCCCCCACTGGGGAGTTGCTTTCTTCCCTTCTCTCTCCTGTCTGTTTTCGCTCTCTGGTTGAATGCATATATCCTTTGACAATAAAAATAAATAAATAAATAAATAAATAAATAAATAAATAAATAATAAACTTTCAAAAGATGAAATAAAGTTCAAAACAAAGAGGATGCAATTGAGATTTCTAGAAGTTGAAGTTTTTATTTTAGTATGCTTTTAAGTAATCTCTCTCTCTCTCTCTCTTTTTTTGTCAGAGGGGTGCCTGTGCTCACTGGAGAGAGAGAATTAGAGAGGAAAGTGAGAAAGCATTCCTCTCCCATCGGACATGGTCATACTGCAATCCTGCTCCTTTTCTCCCTCCTTTCGGGATTTTGAGCATACACGCATGTGTACCTGGTATTGCTTTTCTTTTTCTTTTTAGAACATTTTAAATTTTCAATTCTTTCTTTACAGGTTACTTAGGCCACTTTTGATTAAGAAAGCTAGAAAGGTAGTAACTACCACAAGCGAATGCCATGTGGTGGCACGTGTCAATTTTCCATAAAGTCCTGCTTTGTGGGGTGTCTGAACGCACTGCTCAGGTTCTCTGCTCACACTTGGAATCAATCATGGCAGATTTTAGTCCACAGGTTACTTTTCCCTATATTTCTTATAAACTCTTCAGCATTCTTACAGAATTGCTTACAGTCCTTACAGTATTCTTCAGCTAGGTCAGCCGGGAGTGGGTGCTCGGGCTGAGGATCGTTCGCCAGTGCTGTGAGGGGCTTTTGGTTGCTGGCTTCCAATTTTCAGCACTAATTACTGGCAGACCTGCCCCTTTTCATTGATGTCCAGGTGATCTTTGTTTCAAACGTGGTTTTTGGTGGTTTGAATGGATACTCTGCTGGAAAGTTGATTTCTATTCTGAAGGCCCCCTTGTCATATGGAGGGTTGTCAGGAACAATAAGCCCTTGCCAAGTCAATAAATTAGCTTCATCAACCTGGATCTTATGGAAGTTTTTCATTCTGTATTTTCAGATTTCTTCAAGTTCCTTCATCAGCCTCCTGCTGGCCACCATCTTGGATATAGTAGTGCTGCTTTCCCCCTGGCATTGCTTTTTGAGCCACCAGTCCAGGAGGAAATGCGGAGTCAGCCACGTGGGATCCAATTACCTTAACCACCATGCCACAGATTGGCCTGGTAATTGACTTTTAAAACTCAATTACACAGGCCAGCAAGTGGCATGGTGGTTAAGGCACTGGACTCCCATGTGGCTGACCATGGTTTGAGTTTCAGACCTGGTGGCTTGAAAATCATGCTGGGTGCATGTGCATGCGTGTCCAAAATCTCAGGAGTGGTGACTTCTCACTTTCCCTCTCCCTGTCTCTTTCTCTCTTTCCAGTGAGTGCATGTGCTCTATAGCAAAAAAACAAAACACACACACAGACACACACACACAAAACCTTAAAAAACAACAAAAAACCCTTAATTATGCTAAAAGTTGAGTTGGGAAAAATACCATGAGAGATCCTTATAAAGTTCATAAAATCTGTAAATTATGAAAAAACTATGCATATTTCAGTTTTTTAAAGAGAGATTTTTGCTATAGGGCATGTGCTCTCACTGGAGAGACAGAAAGGAAGAAATCACTCCCTAGGGTGTATGGCCACACTGCAATCCCTTCTCTATTCTCCTCTAGGGATTTTGGCCCAGTGTGTTTTAAGCCACCAGGTTCGGGACTTGAACTGCCATCGACTACGTGGGAGTCCAGCAATGTAATCATTATGCCATCTGCTGGTCCCAGATTTAGGGCTTTTTTGCACCAAAATAAACTTATAATTTAATCCCATCTTTTCACAAACTTTTTGAAGCCTCCTGTATATGTAAAGCTCAGTTAAAAAGTCTATTACATAATCAGGTAATAATTCATGACATACAGCTTAACTACTTAAACTTTAAAAATTAATGAAAAAAATTCCTTTGTATACTCCCTCCTGCATTTTCCTCATTTGAGAGTTCTAAGGTATAAGGCAGACTATGGATGGCCAACTTTGTCCTTACTTAACCTAAACCAAATGTCTGCACTCTGGCAAAAATTGAAAGATTCGAAGACATAGAAGTAGACAGTACAATGGTAGATACCGGAGACTATGAGGGGATGGGGAGTTGGGCTCAGGGAGAAGCGTTTAACAGACATAAGAATGCTTGTAAATAGGCAAATAAACTGTGGAACAGTATACCAGAACAGAATTAAAAAAAAAAAAAAAAAAAAAGGACCAGCAGTTAGCATAATGGCTATGTCACTGGACTCCCACATAGTCGACCATGGTTCCAGTCCTGGACCCGGTGGCTTAAACTCACACCGGGTGTGTGTGCATGTGTGCCCAAGATCCTGAGAGGAGAACGGAGGAGAAGGGATTATGGTGTGGCCATCCCCTTTGGGGGGTGATTTCTTGCTTTCTGTCTCTCTGTCTCTCTCCATCTTTCTGGTGAGCACATGTGCCCTATAGCAAAAACCTCTCCAAAAAAAAAAAAAAAAAAAAAAAGAAAAAGTGAGGGGCATTACCAATCATACATATGCATTAAATAAAAAACCACCCAGTAGACCCAACATTGAAGATGTAAGCATCATATAATGTTCCTTGCTGAAGATGGTGAATATGGTAATATCTTTGATTTAAGTATCACACACTGCACACATACTTTGAAAAACCACATTGAACCCATGAAGATGTATAACAATTAAATACAAATAAAACATTTTCAAATAAGAATAAAGAAATGGGAAAAAGAGTACTAAGAAACAGGCTTCTCTTTTGCTAAATATTCTGTTGTGGCTTTTTTGTGGTGGTGGTGGTAGTGGTGGTATGTGTGTGTTTGTGTGAAACACATAAAGATTAATGACTGAATATTATTTAAGAAAAGTTTATCAAAGAGATGGAGTGTGGACAGATCTAGGCTCAGTATTTTAGTTTCCAGAAATACTGTGAAAATTTGGGGCTCATTAGCTATGAAATCACTATTAGTAGCATTTTTACAGATCAATGGCTTTTAATACAGCCTAGGTTTTGCCGTCTTTTAATCTCTGCTAAAACTTCACTCTTTTAAAAACACGATTTATGACAATGTCAAAACAAAAGACTTACCATGAATTTTTATATAATCTCTCTATTATGACCCCTAGAATTTTTTTTTTTGCAGCAGTAGGAAAATGTTCTTTGTGCTCACATTCTATACATTCATCATATGAAATGTTAATGAAAAAATTCAAACAAGATAAACAACAACAAAAAATTCATCACGGTACCATGGCTGCTGGGTTCAGTGTGCCCTGTAATATTGTGGGGGCTGGCACACAGGAGATTGTCACAGATCATATGAAATAATTATTTTGAAACCTCATATTCACAGAGCAGAACATAGTGGCTTGAAACAAATGTTTTGAAATCTGTGGTGGGGTAGAACTAGTTAGAAAAGTAACACCCACTACCCATCTGCGTCAGTGAAATTCTTCCCAGAATATTTGCTTCGGACAGATGTGTCTCAGGTTCTGACCTGCCTTTTATCGGGGTATTGAGGAAATAAAATCACCAGGGAAATCAATTTTGGGAAAAATGGAAATTATGTTCATTCTAATATTTTCAAATTTGTTACTTAATAAAAATAACAGTACAGCATGTCTTCATTAATTTATTTGTTGTGAGCAAGTCTAGACATAAAGTTAAATATACTCAACTTGGCCTCTTGGCATTGAAAAACAATAAAGTCATATAGCACAAATTTACCTGGGCATGTGGAATAATGTATAACTTGAAGGAAAACTGTTGATAATAAAATAGAAAGAAAAAACAAAATGTGGTGTATAATCTTTGTTTTATAAAAATATTTTAACTCTCTTTTCTATCTCTCTCTATACTTAGTTCTGGGACTTCATATCAGGAGGACTTCTTATATTTATGAATCTTTAAACTTCTCTTCAGTAAGCATATATTGTTTTAACATTGAAAAAAAAAATTACCTAAGTAAAAAGGTAATCCATTAGGGGCCAGCAGGTGTCATGGTGGTTGAGGCACTGGACTCCCACATGGCTGTCTGCAGTTCAAGTCTGGGACCTAGCAGCTTGAAACTCATGCCAGGCATGCATGTGTGCATGCCCCAAATCCCAAGAGAATGCAGGAGAAGGGACTGTGGCATGGTCATCCCTCCATGGGGGTGGAGGGGTTGATTTCTCACTTTCTCTCTCTCTCTCTCTCTCTGTGTGTCTCTTGCAAGCACAAGTGTCCCGTAGCAAAAATCTCTCTTAAAAAAATTAGTTAATTGGATTTGGGCGATTCTTTTAAAGCGTCTTTGAAGTGCCTTTTACTTTGCTCCCAAAGGAAATGGAGAACGTTATGGCCACAAATAATTCAGCTCCTGTTTCATTCCACACTTTTGGTAGAAAATTTTTCTCCAGTGACAGAAGGTGGAAAAACTCACAGCTTATGAGACATTGAGCTGAAGAGTATGTGCAAATATTAGCAAGAAATTCAAAATACTTGGGAATGTGCCAGAAATATATATTTAGGATCTTAATGCCTGCATAGTACATGCTTCCACAAGTCAGTAAGTGAGACTGGATCAAATGCCTCAGTGACTATAAAAGTGACATGTACTCCTGTCACAATGGTAAAGCAGGCTATCCTTTCTTTTTCATTGATGAACTGAAAAAGAATGGAAGTTAAGGAAAATGTTAGTGCCATCAGGGTACTGGATCGCAAGTGTCTTTGCTGCTTCTTTTTTTTTAAAATAATTATTTATTTTCTTTTATTTTTTATTTATTCATTCATTTATTTTTTAATTTGACCAGAGAGAGACAGAGGGTGAGAATGAGAGAGAGAGGAAGTGAGAAAGCAAGCCACCAGATTCAGGACCCAAACTCCGGTCAGCCATGTGGGAGTGTCCAAGGCCTTAACCACCACACCACCTGCTGGTCCCTGTCTTCGCTTCTAATCAGAAAATGCAGAAAGAAGAAAGTGAAAGATTTAGAGGGTCCCTACATCACTCAACAAGCCAAACACATCACTAATGCTAAGACAGAGGATGTCTGTCTCCTAACCAGCTAAACTATTCAGAAGACTTCAGTCTGTAAGTGTTTATAAGGGCACTTCAAAAATTTCATGAAAAATGGAATTAAAGTATGAGTTTATTTTGGTGCAAAAACTTTGAAATCCAAACATAGTTTTTCCATAATATATTTTGTTCTGTGAATTTTTTGAAGACTCTTCGAGTCATTAGCCACCTGCAGTTTTGTATGGTTAAATTCAACCCAGCAAGCCTCAGAAAATGTGCAGGCCACTGGACAATGTGTTAGTGATACAATGCTGACAATGTTTTGTGGATGCTGCCCTTAAGCTTGGAGTGTAATAAGAGTAATAGATTGCTAAAAACAATAACAATTTCAGCAGCCCAAGTAGCATCATGGTGGAGTTAGGGAGAGATCAAGGTTGATGGTGGCTAAAAGTAGGAAGTAGAGGTGTTTCCAATTTTAGATGACAACTGATTTGTTTTTAGTATACAATTTTGAGCATCTCAAGTCAAATAAAAGAGCATAGTAGGATGAAATAATGTAATTTATTCAGGAAATGACGAGTAAGTAGTTTGTATTTCTGAATGTCAGTTGTAGCCAAGAAATAGTCACCAGTGAGAGGCTAGATCATGAAGGGTTTTAGGTGCTGGCCTAAAGGCTTTGTGACTATAAATATAGCGTTTGAGGGGCCAGCAGGTAGTGTGGTGGTTAAGGTGCAGGATCCCACACAGCCAACTCTGTAGTTTGATTTCTAGACCTGGTGGCTTAAAAACATGTCAAGTGTGTGTGTATGTGCATGTGTGCCCCAAAATCCTGAGAAAAGAATGGAGGAGAAGGGATTGCAGCATGGTCATCCCCACTAGGGGGTGATTTTTTACTTTTCCACTCTTTGTCTCTTTCTGGAAAGTGCACACACCCTATGACAAAAGACTATTCAGAAGACTTCAGTCTGTAAGTGTTTATAAGGGCACTTCAAAAATTTCATGAAAAATGGAATTAAAGTATGAGTTTATTTTGGTGCAAAAACTTTGAAATCCAAACATAGTTTTTCCATAATATATTTTGTTCTGTGAATTTTTTGAAGACTCTTCGAGTCATTAGCCACCTGCAGTTTTGTATGGTTAAATTCAACCCAGCAAGCCTCAGAAAATGTGCAGGCCACTGGACAATGTGTTAGTGATACAATGCTGACAATGTTTTGTGGATGCTGCCCTTAAGCTTGGAGTGTAATAAGAGTAATAGATTGCTAAAAACAATAACAATTTCAGCAGCCCAAGTAGCATCATGGTGGAGTTAGGGAGAGATCAAGGTTGATGGTGGCTAAAAGTAGGAAGTAGAGGTGTTTCCAATTTTAGATGACAACTGATTTGTTTTTAGTATACAATTTTGAGCATCTCAAGTCAAATAAAAGAGCATAGTAGGATGAAATAATGTAATTTATTCAGGAAATGACGAGTAAGTAGTTTGTATTTCTGAATGTCAGTTGTAGCCAAGAAATAGTCACCAGTGAGAGGCTAGATCATGAAGGGTTTTAGGTGCTGGCCTAAAGGCTTTGTGACTATAAATATAGCGTTTGAGGGGCCAGCAGGTAGTGTGGTGGTTAAGGTGCAGGATCCCACACAGCCAACTCTGTAGTTTGATTTCTAGACCTGGTGGCTTAAAAACATGTCAAGTGTGTGTGTATGTGCATGTGTGCCCCAAAATCCTGAGAAAAGAATGGAGGAGAAGGGATTGCAGCATGGTCATCCCCACTAGGGGGTGATTTTTTACTTTTCCACTCTTTGTCTCTTTCTGGAAAGTGCACACACCCTATGACAAAAGAATTCTAAAAAAAAAAAGAAAGAAAGAAAATTAGTATTTGAACGACATTATTCTGAGTGGATTAGCTGAGAATAAGGGTAAAGATAGATACATCATTTGAAGGCTAACAAAATTATCTAGATGAAAGAGGGTTAAATCCACACAGCAATCATCCCAAATCCTATAGAAGTGTGTGAAGGATGGACTAGAAATAAAGAAAATTAATAATGTCAAGGATCCAGTTCAAGAAAGGAATAGCAGGAGGTTTAAAAAACAGGTAAAATGAAGGCGATATGATTATTAAATCTTGGAATGATGATACTAAACCTTGGAATAACCTGAAAGGCATTAGTGGATGCTTCTAATGCCTTTCCCTTGTACCCCTGTTCTTGCTCCTGGCTCAGGTGTTGGTCCAACTTTCCACTGACAGCACTTGCATTTATTTATTTAGTTTGGTATCAGGTAGCTTTTCTTTGACTCCCAGAACTCTTTGTCAGCTTGCTCAGCATCCTAAATGACTCCCCACCTTGCCCAAATAGGCTTCAACTCCTGAAGGACAGGAGCTGGTACCTTAGCCCACAATTCATTCCTCACTGAAAGGGATAACGCTGACTCTCTGTTTCCCAGCAGGATTAAGCTCTGATTATCCCAGTGATAACTTTTTGGATAACAAGGCTTTATTTGCTGCTTTCTCTTCCCTGTCTCACTTCTCTATTTGCCTGTGGGTGTTTTCCAGAACTGCCTCCAAATGTGGAAGGCAAACTAAGACAAAGTGCAACCCAAAGAATGTCTTTACATCAAAAAAACCAGGCCTATAAGTGCAATCTAAGCTGCTAATATAATTAACAGATTTGCATCCGGTTTGAGATGGATGGCCTAAGAAATTAAAGTAGGTATCAGTGAGCTTGGAAATTGTACAGAGCATTGGTAGGTCATCAGAAAAAAAGTAAATAAATAAAAGTCGCATACAACTCTTGATTGTAATCTGTCAGAACTTTAGAAAATGTTTCCATCTTTCATTTTGAAAAGATAAATTCTAATTTCTTCCTATCTTTTGTATTATTTTTTTTAGAGAGAGAGAAATTTGCAACAGGGTGCATGCGCTTACTGGAGAGACAGAGAGACAGAAAGTGAGAAATTGCCCGCCGGGGGGATGGCCACACTGCAATCCCTTCTCCATTCTCCTCTCTGGATCTTGGGCATGCACATACACATGCCCATCACGAGTTTAAACCACGGGGTCCAGGACTTGAACTGTAGTCTATTACATGGGAGTCCAGCGACATAACCATTACGCCATCTGCTGGTCCTATTTTTCCTCATTTTTAAGGTCCATTGATTCCTAGGAAGATATGAAGTTCTGCAAATTTTGGTTACTGGTATTACATCTACTCCTGTGTATCTATATCCACACATCTGTTGGTGAGGTCATCTGTATTCTTGTTATTCAGAGTATGTTCTATGAATCAGCAGCATCAGTTACCTTGGAGTTTGGTAAAATGCTGAATGTCAAACTTTGCTTCAGACTTTCTCAATTAGAATCTGTACTCTCAAGAAAATCCCATTGATATGACCATAATTTGAAGTTGGAGGAGCATTGCTTTAGATGAAGTGATGCTAAGAATACTATGGAAAGATTTTCTTCTACAATACCAAGGGCAAAATGTGCCAAGCTTATGGACTGGAGAGAAGTTCACATAACAAACACTAGGACTATTCCCTGTTGTGAAAATGCAAAATAATTTGGAAAGTAGAGGGAAGAAAACATACCATGGGACCAGCAGTTGGCATAATGGCTATGTTGCTGGACTCCCATGTAGTCAACCGTGGTTCAAGTCCTGGACCTGGTGGCTTAAACCCACACCAGGTGCATGTGCGTGCATGCTCAAAATCCTGAGAGGAGAATGGAGGAGAAGAGATTGCAACATGGCCATCCCCCCTGGGGGGGGTGATTTCTTGCTTTCTGTCTCTCTGTATCTCTTTGTCTTTCTGGCGCGCACACATGCCCTATAGCAAAAACCTCTCAAAAAAAAAAAAAAAAAAGAAAGAAAAGAAAAAAAAGAAAACATACCATTTAGGCTTATTGCACTAGCCAGCCATGATTAACATTTTGGTATAATTTGATATAATTTAGTTTCTTTCATTCACATGAAGTTTTAAAAATGGCAGTAAATTCTATGCAGCCTTTGTATTGCTCCTACTATTTTGTCATGAGAATTGCATCATCTTGTTATCATAATCATCATTTAAAATACTCAACTGGGGGCAGCCAGTGGCATGGTGGTTAAGGTGGCTGAATCTCACATGGCTGACTACATGGCTGGAGTTCCAGACCCAGTGGTTTGAAAAACACTCTGGGTGTGTGTGCATGTGTGGCCAAAGTCTTAAAAGAATGCGGCATGGCCATCTCCCTGGGGAGTGCTTTTTCACTTTCTCTTTCTCTCTCTTTTTTTCTTTGTCTCTCTACGGTGAGTGCATACATCCTATAGCAAGCTAAAAAAAAATCTATCGGGTATATTCATCATAACTTATCTATTTTCAAATAAAAAAAAATAGTATTGGGACCAGCAGATGGCATAGTGGTTAAGGCACTGGACTCCCACATGGTTGACTGAAATTTGAGTCCCGGACCAGGTAGGTTGAAACTCATGCTGGGCAAGTGTGCATGTGTGCCCAAAATCCCGAGAGGAGACTGAAGGAGAAGGGATTGTGCACGGCCATACTCCATAGCAAAAAAACTCTCTCTCTCTCTCTTTCACACACATATACACACACACACACAAATTACAGTATTTTTGATGACCTTTTCGTGCATATACTGTAATTTTCTCTACATTTAAAGCTTTTCCTTACAGTAACTACTCATGAATGCCAGCCTGAATAGTGGGCTTTTCCATTTCCTGGGGTCTGTCTATATGTTATCTTCAGTGAACTTCAAATCTGAATATTACATGATTCCTGTCCTTTATTCTTTGCATCAATGGTCCTCATTTTCCTTTGAAAGGCCAACCACACCTCCTCATGATAACTTTAGATCCATTTCCCTCACTCTTGAATCACTGTGTTTCATTTTCATGACTCCATTTCAGTTCCTGTCCCTGAGTCATCTTCCTCCTGCTAGAATTAAACTCAGAGTCTATATTGTCCATGCAGATGAACCAAGCTGACATGAGGCAGCCATGTTGCCTACCCAGTTTCAAATAGAGGACAACATAATTTTGAGTGACCCTTCCTTGGATTTTTAAAATAAGCTTCCTTTGAATTTTGCCAAAAATCTTTCCATCTGTCAGCTTTAATAAGTGATAAGGTCAAAGAGGACAAGGACTCTTTCATATGTGTTTGGGATAGCACATTTCATTAAATACTATCAAATAGGAAACTAGAGCAGGTGAAGCTGCAAGGTAGCAAAATTGGAGACTACAGATGTGAAATATGCTTTATAATCTAAAATCAGGCCAGAGCAATAGCCACTCAACTACTTTAATACAGAAGTTCTGAACAAGCTAGGAAAGTTATGGGCAGAGATTTCTTCTGATCTCCAGAGCTCATGATTCAGCAAGTCAAGGGTAGCTGTAAGGCAACTACAGTTTTAATACATAGGGAGGATTTTCTGATGCTGATGGTCTGCAGGACTGAATTCTGAAAAGCATTAATTTAGGGTTACCATTGACATTACAGTGTGCATTTGTAGCAGCTGGTAAATGAGAGTGAACTACACTGATTTCAGCACAGCAAAATCTCTAGCTTATTTATATCTCCTAAACTCATATAGTATATAGCAAAAAAACAGTAAAAACAGGGTGGTCACTGAGATTTGTTTGGTTGTTACATTCTGGAGTGCCATATATGGAGGATATGCAACAACTTACATTTTCCTTCTTCATTTCTGCAGAGAACTTTAGTATCATCTGTGTTTTGTATAACTGCAAGCGCTTCACCAGGTTTTACTTGTAAATCTCTGGTCCCCCACTTTTTACAAGTTAAGGAGTCTGTAACTTTGGTTGAATATAGGACTCTAATTTCACCATCATACTGAAAAAATAAAAGAAAGAAAAACATTTAAATTGTTGGTTGATGTACATCAGTACATAAACTCATTTATTGAAAAATTTATTAAGAAGCTCTAAATAAATAGTTCAGTGTTTTCAAAACATAATGTAAGGATATCAAAGAAAAAAATTTGGAGGGGAGGCGAAGTCACTCATAATCTAACCAATCTAATGTAACAACTATTTTTAGTACCTTGCTGTCATAGTTCAAAGGACAGTTAAATTTAGATGATTGTTATAGTGTGTATATTATGCATGTACTATAGCTTCCTTCATCTTTCATAAGAATAAATTTAAATCTAAAATAATTTTTTTAGAAAATAAAGGCATTATGATGTATAACTGTAACATTGATTGTACTTTTAACATGCATTTTCATACATAAAATCATCTGATTTTTCATTGTGGCTTTGAACTTTGTATAATATTTAAATATGACGTACTTTAAACTTTTTTCTGAAGTCTTTTTCTTCTTTTTCCTGTTTTTTTAGCTTCTTAGGGTCTTTTTCTTCTGTTTTGGCTTTTCCAATATTGATTCCTTGACTATAATGGCAGAACACACATAAACAACACTTTGTTACAGAAATATAAAAAGAATAGTGCACAATAGAGACTTAACTCATAACATCACATCTTTGTTAAATTTTGTTTTCAATTAAATTTTTTCTTAGAAATCTTGTAACATTAATTGTAATCAATGATGACCTTATATAACACAGAAGGAATTCTTCAAGGGATTACAGATTATGAGTTAAGATAGATGTGAGTGATTCTCACGAAGTCACTAAATTATAGCTAGCTTGAACATGGCTGCATGTCAGCAGTTTGCTATGATTCAACCTGTCTCCCACTTCCCTATATTTGGTAAGCCTTCCTAGATATTTAAGTTGCTTGTCAATATTACAGAAAAGGCTCCTTTTTAAAAAAAGAACAAACATACTTTTTAAAAGAAACTGATCTTTATGGCTTATAAAATGTATCTATATTTTCCTTTTTTTTTTACATCTACTGAAAAGCCAGAGTGTGAGACAATAAAATATAGGTTGATAAAAACATTTTAGGTAAAAGTTAGGATTTTAGATATTATAAGGAGAAGCTTGTTAAAGGAAATGGCTAATATTGTCTTTATCCTAGTCACTCTTATCACTTGTCTATTTGTATGTGTATGTGTGTGTGTGTGTGTGTGTGTGTGCGTGTATGAGTTTTTAAGGGAAATAAACATTTTCTAAGAGTTTTGAGCAATTGGGAACCAGCAGTTAGCGTAATGGCTATGTCGCTGGACTCCCACGTAGTCGACCGCGGTTCGCGTCCCGGACCCGGTGGCTTAAAACTCACGCCGGGCACGTGTGCGTGCGTGCCCAAGATCCCGGGAGGAGAATGGAGGAGAAGGGATTGCAGCGTGACCATCCCCCCTGGGGGGTGATTTCTCGCTTTCTGTCTCTATGTCTCTCTCTGTCTGTCTGGCGAGCGCATGCGCCCTATAGTGAAAAAAAAAAAAAAAAACCTCTCCAAAAAAAAAAAGAGTTTTGAGCAATTAATAGATTTAATATTAAAAAAAAAACCAAATCAAAAAAAAATCTGGGATCTAGATATAGAAATTCCCTATACAAATAGATACCAATTGGACCAAAGCCACTTATCCTGCAGAAGACGCATATGCTTAAAATAATGATTTTTCCAGCATGAACTCACAGAGGTCACATGAAAGCTTTCATAACATTCCGTTGCTGCTGCCTGATTGTGAACTATCCTAATTTTTATAAAAATTCTCATTTATTCTGAGTGGGGTCCAGAGACCAGGGAACTTTGATAAATTTCTGGAAAAAATGGAATTATAGAAAACAAAATAACTGAAATCCTAGGTAGTTTTCTCACAATATGTATTTTCCATGAATCTTTTGAAGGCTCACCCACTTCTTTACTGGCATACATATTGCCAATGCTCCCCTGGTGATGTCAACTTGTAATTTAAGTTAAGAACACCTTAGTAGAGAGTGGAATTGCTAGGGTTACATATGAGTGTTAGGGAAGGGTCGTGACTCTCTGCAGAAGGTAATTTTAAAACTAAAATATGGTTGAGTGAAAACAATTTCAAACAATGATATTCATTTTTATTTAGGTTATACAAGATAAAGTTTTGCTTGTAACTTATTTATTTCAAATGTTTGATTCTTAATTTTTGAATGTTAGAGTTTAGCTCATCCACTGAGCAAAGAATTAGCACAATATCCAGTCTCCAGTTCTGCATCTGCTCTCAGTACTTCCTCCCTTATGGTCTGTGCACGAGAGCAATGGCTGGTCCAGATTAGTTCTCCAAGGCTGTCAGAATATACATGAATGTTAAAAGTGCTCCACTCTATCTTTAAAAAGAATTTATTGACATTTATTTAAAATAGGATACTATACTATTGACATTTATTTAAAATAGGATACTAAACTGCTTTAGACTCTGAAAATAAGCAATGGGAAATAACACTGGTTTTATCAGATAAGGTTTAATCAACTGGGATTTATTTTGCTTGAAGAACAGAGTCACCACCTGACTCTTGGTTCCTACAGAGCCATTCTGTGGAAGGTGGTGGTATTTCTACAGTAATATAAAACAGAAAAATGCATTAAAAACTGCTGAGAGGGAAGTGACTTCCTGATGGTGAGGAATATTAAACTCGAACGTGTTCCTGAAGATGCGGTTTTCCTTTCATGGAGAACTGAGAGAGGAGAAGGATCCTCCTTTCATCTTTCTTGTTTATTTTGCCTGTCAAACTCATCATCATATACGAACGGCAGCATATTCCCCCCTCAGGTTCTTTGATCAGGATACCTTCTCTAGTTTAATAAAAGTGCTTTGACAATGTTGGTTAAAAAAAAAAATTGATTCACTCACTAATTTTTACCAGTGCAGCTCAGAAGGCATCACTTTCCATAATCCATTTGTTACTTTTATCCTTTAATCAAGTACAAAATCTTTTTATTCACCTTTCTTTTTTCTTGAAAAAGCTAGAGAGGTGTCCTTGTTTTTACAACACAATACCAATCAGATAATCTCCCTTATTTTTTCAAGCATGAGACAGTATCCTACCATGGTATTTTCTATTTGAAAAGAATTTTCAAAAGGCATTCCTTTTGTATTAACCAATCAATTTCATACAGTTTTAGCCTAAAGTTACACTAGAACCTTATGTAAATGAAGAACAGCACTATTCACTGTTGACTATTTTTGTTTTTTTTATTAAATTTGAATGGAGGCTTTGAGAATCTGAGGCTTTCATGAAAAACAGCCATACCTAAAAGTCCTTTCAAAAATCAAATCCTCTTATTTTTCATAAAGGAAGCAATCTTGTAGAGGTCAGAGGTGGCTTGAACAGGGTAAAAGGGGGCTGATATGGAAGTTAAATATATTCCAGACAAAAAAGGTTTTGGGAAAAGAGTACAAATAAAGGGAGGCAATGAATCAGTGAGATCTTTTGTGATCAGTATCTCAAGTATGTTTTCCTGATGAATGAATAAATGAACACAGAATCAGTGAGTCACAGGGTGGAGATTAATCAAGAGACAAGGAACAGATCCAGGCGGAAAGGGGAAGACAAAGGGACAGGAAGGAGGTGAGAGGAGGGAGAGGCTTTAGAGCTACTTATATAAACCGGGCCAAGACGTTACAGCTGGGATCAGAAAGAAACACAGCTTCAGAGGAGACGGAGCAAATATGACTGCATGCAGTACCGATAGTGCAGCCCACCCCCACCACTGAGATTTTATTTCAGTTGATTTTCTTAGTATTCTTATTTTCATTACTTGGCTGTAATGAAGGTTTTTTTTTTTTCTTTTTTCTTTCACTTTCAGTTATTGAAGGTGAATTTTTAAATTGTGATTTCTGGTTTACATATAATCATTGTATATCTACTGTGGGGGTTACAGTATGATTTTTTAAAGCATGCATACAGTGTTAACACTCAAATCAAGGATATAAATGTATTTATCTCATTTTACATTGAACATCATAATATGTTATGCACATGTGATAAGAGTTCTAGT
This sequence comes from Tupaia belangeri chinensis, assembly GCF_000334495.1. Classification (NCBI taxonomy): domain Eukaryota; kingdom Metazoa; phylum Chordata; class Mammalia; order Scandentia; family Tupaiidae; genus Tupaia; species Tupaia belangeri. Next base: position 1,510,508 of record NW_006160001.1, on the reverse strand, counting down.
AGGTTTTTGTTTAAGGAGATATTAAATCAATGGCATTTTTTGCTCCACTCCGGTACACAGTTCCATAACCTATTTGACTTATTTACATGCATTCTTGGATCTGCTAATCATTTTCTCATGAACCCCCAGGGAACTTTGATAAATTTCTGGAAAAAATGGAATTATAGAAAACAAAATAACTGAAATCCTAGGTAGTTTTCTCACAATATGTATTTTCCATGAATCTTTTGAAGGCTCACCCACTTCTTTACTGGCATACATATTGCCAATGCTCCCCTGGTGATGTCAACTTGTAATTTAAGTTAAGAACACCTTAGTAGAGAGTGGAATTGCTAGGGTTACATATGAGTGTTAGGGAAGGGTCGTGACTCTCTGCAGAAGGTAATTTTAAAACTAAAATATGGTTGAGTGAAAACAATTTCAAACAATGATATTCATTTTTATTTAGGTTATACAAGATAAAGTTTTGCTTGTAACTTATTTATTTCAAATGTTTGATTCTTAATTTTTGAATGTTAGAGTTTAGCTCATCCACTGAGCAAAGAATTAGCACAATATCCAGTCTCCAGTTCTGCATCTGCTCTCAGTACTTCCTCCCTTATGGTCTGTGCACGAGAGCAATGGCTGGTCCAGATTAGTTCTCCAAGGCTGTCAGAATATACATGAATGTTAAAAGTGCTCCACTCTATCTTTAAAAAGAATTTATTGACATTTATTTAAAATAGGATACTATACTATTGACATTTATTTAAAATAGGATACTAAACTGCTTTAGACTCTGAAAATAAGCAATGGGAAATAACACTGGTTTTATCAGATAAGGTTTAATCAACTGGGATTTATTTTGCTTGAAGAACAGAGTCACCACCTGACTCTTGGTTCCTACAGAGCCATTCTGTGGAAGGTGGTGGTATTTCTACAGTAATATAAAACAGAAAAATGCATTAAAAACTGCTGAGAGGGAAGTGACTTCCTGATGGTGAGGAATATTAAACTCGAACGTGTTCCTGAAGATGCGGTTTTCCTTTCATGGAGAACTGAGAGAGGAGAAGGATCCTCCTTTCATCTTTCTTGTTTATTTTGCCTGTCAAACTCATCATCATATACGAACGGCAGCATATTCCCCCCTCAGGTTCTTTGATCAGGATACCTTCTCTAGTTTAATAAAAGTGCTTTGACAATGTTGGTTAAAAAAAAAAATTGATTCACTCACTAATTTTTACCAGTGCAGCTCAGAAGGCATCACTTTCCATAATCCATTTGTTACTTTTATCCTTTAATCAAGTACAAAATCTTTTTATTCACCTTTCTTTTTTCTTGAAAAAGCTAGAGAGGTGTCCTTGTTTTTACAACACAATACCAATCAGATAATCTCCCTTATTTTTTCAAGCATGAGACAGTATCCTACCATGGTATTTTCTATTTGAAAAGAATTTTCAAAAGGCATTCCTTTTGTATTAACCAATCAATTTCATACAGTTTTAGCCTAAAGTTACACTAGAACCTTATGTAAATGAAGAACAGCACTATTCACTGTTGACTATTTTTGTTTTTTTTATTAAATTTGAATGGAGGCTTTGAGAATCTGAGGCTTTCATGAAAAACAGCCATACCTAAAAGTCCTTTCAAAAATCAAATCCTCTTATTTTTCATAAAGGAAGCAATCTTGTAGAGGTCAGAGGTGGCTTGAACAGGGTAAAAGGGGGCTGATATGGAAGTTAAATATATTCCAGACAAAAAAGGTTTTGGGAAAAGAGTACAAATAAAGGGAGGCAATGAATCAGTGAGATCTTTTGTGATCAGTATCTCAAGTATGTTTTCCTGATGAATGAATAAATGAACACAGAATCAGTGAGTCACAGGGTGGAGATTAATCAAGAGACAAGGAACAGATCCAGGCGGAAAGGGGAAGACAAAGGGACAGGAAGGAGGTGAGAGGAGGGAGAGGCTTTAGAGCTACTTATATAAACCGGGCCAAGACGTTACAGCTGGGATCAGAAAGAAACACAGCTTCAGAGGAGACGGAGCAAATATGACTGCATGCAGTACCGATAGTGCAGCCCACCCCCACCACTGAGATTTTATTTCAGTTGATTTTCTTAGTATTCTTATTTTCATTACTTGGCTGTAATGAAGGTTTTTTTTTTTTCTTTTTTCTTTCACTTTCAGTTATTGAAGGTGAATTTTTAAATTGTGATTTCTGGTTTACATATAATCATTGTATATCTACTGTGGGGGTTACAGTATGATTTTTTAAAGCATGCATACAGTGTTAACACTCAAATCAAGGATATAAATGTATTTATCTCATTTTACATTGAACATCATAATATGTTATGCACATGTGATAAGAGTTCTAGTAGGTTTTTGTTTAAGGAGATATTAAATCAATGGCATTTTTTGCTCCACTCCGGTACACAGTTCCATAACCTATTTGACTTATTTACATGCATTCTTGGATCTGCTAATCATTTTCTCATGAACCCTGGCCCCACCCCCATGCAGCTTCTGGTATTTCCCATTACTCTCTCTGCTCCTATGTCATTGAGTCCTTCGATTTCTGCCAGAGCACAGAATTACCTCATTTCTGCTGATGGAGGAGGGAAGTCAGAGGCATCCACATCATCGTAAACTTCATCTCCAGTGTCTAACAAAAATACATTAAAGGAGGAAACATTGTCAGGATAAATTTTGACATAAACATTCAATTATTTTGTCTGAAGTTTCTTTCGTTTTTCCTTCCGTTACAGATAGGAACAAAGCGAGACAGGCACTCCCAACAGTCTTCATACTGTGGTCCACTCCCAGCCCCTGTCAGTCTGGATCACAGCCAAGCACTCTCAGTGTGTGCATGGAAGCCTTGGAATGCGAACCTGGGACCTTCTTATGTGGGTCCAGCATCACAGAACATCGAGTTACTGCTGCAGCATTGGCTGGCCTCAGAGATGTTTTTAAGATGGAGGTTCCTTCAAGGACAATAAAAGTAATTTTCCTGATGTCTAGGTACCTTTCTCCTAAAAGTATTGTTTGCTTCTAAAAGGGGAGAAGTTCTTATTTCTTTCAATGCATGTGCGAAATTTCCCTCAAAAAATTACTATGATTATAACAATTATTATCTGGAAAAATCAAAACAAGCAAATCAGACAATTACTATAATTATTTCAAGAATCACAAGTACAATGAATGGCAGGAGTAACAAACTGCTCACAAATAAATAACATTATGACCATTGCCAGGGCATGTGGAGATTGAAATCAAGATTCTTCTGGGTTTGAAGTGCTATGATAATATATATCATTATATTTATGTGTTCATGTCAATGCATGCATCTATTTAGCTTTCTCTTTTACGCACTGATCTGTTCTTTATTAACTTCTACCCTACAGTGTTATTAGGAGTGGAACCATCTTCAAATGGAAAGATTAGTTCTACATAAGATACTGCTAACATCAGCAGGTATTGAGAAATCATATTGGTAGAAAACTTCTATGACCTCAACTGGTTCAACAGCGTTTTCAACCCGGAGACATTTCTTCCTTCTAAACCTCTTGTTAGTAAAGTCAGAAAGAATGCATTCTCTCTGCACCTATTAAGCTGTTCCATAGCTAATTAAGCTTAAGAGACAAGTTGAAGAAATTACAAACATTTATAAAAATAATTTTTATATAAGTCTAAATGTTCTCTGGTAGTGGCAAGGAATTGAGTTCATCTAAATTGCCTCTATGTATCTATCTCTTTCTGTGTGTCTGTGTGTGTATATGTTTTCAGGTTAATTAATTTCAAAGGATGAAATTTGCTCACCAATATAGGAAAAAAAATCCATAAAAATACTGTAAAAAATACCATATCATTGGTTTCCAGAAGGAAAAAAACTACTACTCCATGCACATACACTTAAAACATAACTTGAGAACAATAACAACAAAACTCACATGTTTTACTGAAATTTTTATTATTGTTCACTATTCTTTGTGAAGCCACATTTATTAATACTCTTGAATATTATAGATTAGGCTACAATCATATCATCAGGTATGGATCAATCTGAGTTAGTCCCTTACCTATTTTCATACTGATCACTGAAAAGAAAGTTCTAATATCAGATAAAGATCCAGGAGACTAGATCATTTCTGTGTTTGGCTTGCTCTTCGCTATATTTATAAATTATAAATTAAAATAAACAAGCTTTTTGAAAGCTCCAGAATATTTTTGTGAGACAACATTTTATATAAAGTACATTAAAAAATCTTTTAAAGATATGTCTTGGCAGGGATAAAAATAAACTTATCAAAGTTGTACTAAGAAGAAACTGTTTCACATTTAAAATTGCCCAAGTACAATATAAATTATACATTTGAAAAATCAAAGAAATTTGGTTTAGAAGGGCCTTGGTGGCATATAATCTGGTGTGGTTTTATACATATTTCTGCAGAATTTCAATATATCAAGATTGCACTAAAATGGGGCCAACAGGGGACATAGGGATTTTGATGTCCTTTTCATAGGGATTTTGGCATCTTTCTCGGCTCATTTGTCCCTATCTGTAACAGCTCCTGGAAGAACACTTCAAAAACCATCAATCTATTTTATTTTCCTCTTCCCGCTATTTTATTGTTGAGCAACTGTGGCCACCCAAGGTGAAGTTACTTGCCCAGGGTTATGCAATTTACTATTTTTAAAGTCAAGACTTTAATTCACATATGGGAACTACTAGTTTTCCCACTATCCCATCTGCAAGAAATAAAATTTAAAATATACAGTTAGTTTTAATTACTTACCCAATTGTTTAGGAGGAGGAGGGAAACTGGAAAAGAAATGAAAACACAATTATAATCAGATTACTATGAACACAGCCATTGATTCCTTTATTTAGGAAAGGTATGAACAGGTGACAGCCCAGAGACCTATAACAGTCAATCAATCTTTGGACTGTCGTTCCTTTCTCATTCTCCATTTCTCTATGAAGTTCCAGTTGTGATCCATCAATTTGGAATTTAGAGAGACTTGTTTTGGAACACCATAGTTGGTCACAAAGACAAGAACAAGGCAATTTATTTTGCCCACAGACATTAAACCAATGTTTTCAAATTTGTTCTGTGGGGGCTAGGCATACTATCAAAGCAGTGTAAATTAAATGGATTTAATATTTTGGAGCCATTGTGACACGCTTAGCTCTGGCCCCAAAATGTTTGAGTTAAAGGGCAGAAATGTAGAGTCAAAATCAATAGGGGTCATTAAGGCTCTGACCATGTTTCTCTAATATGTACTGATAATCATATTACACTATCCGAACAGGAAAATGGTGAATAAGAAAGGAATATTCATTTATGCTAGAGAGTGAAAGCTTATTAAAAGAAGTGATCTGAAATTAGGGTTAGGTGGTATTTAGTTGCAATAGAAAAAGACCTTTGCTTTAAACCTTCTGAACTGACTTATAAACACACACATATATACACACACTGCTGAAAAAGAGTGGTGCCAAGGACAGGAATGATGGGTTAAAGTAGAGTGTGAGGGAGTCATTAATTAAAATGAACCAAAATCAGAATTGAGTGATGTATAATTGAAGCAGAAAGAAAATAAATAATCTCTTCCTATGTTTCTAAGTAAGGATTATACTTAAGTAATGCCACTCAAGAGAGGATTTTGTGTTATACTCTCTTAAATTTCAAGTATACTGTTTACTGACTTGTTTTGGTGTTTTATAGCAGGGTTAGGAATATTATATGTAATTAACATTTTATAAAGACTTCCGTTAAAAATGTGGCAAATTCATTATATATACATATACACATACATATCGATATGTATATAAAACAGTTTTTGGAGGCCAGCAGGTGGCATGGTGGTTAGGTTGCTGAACTTCCACATGGTCAACTGTGGTTTGAGTCCAATCTGGCAGCTTGCTTTCTATCTCTCTTTCTCTCTCTGTCTATCTCTAGTGAGCACTTATAGCAATGTGCCTTTAAAAAAAATTAAATAAATAACAGACTTCCCTGTACCAAAGAACATGATTAAGATCCTTTAAATTCATATGTATGGAATTTATACTAAAGGGTTATTTGGAGGATGGAAAGAGAAAATTGATGTCTTAGTTTTTATTCAGGATATTTCAAGTAAACTTAGTATAAGAAAAATATAATTCAAGTGGAATTAATATATCACTATTATGAAACAGAGTTACAAAGACTTTAAATACTATATTTGGAGACAAGAAATTCTATCCTTTATTTTTAGCAAATCATGTTTTTAAAGAGAAAGTATATCTTGAGTAATCAATATAAAATATTATATAATACAATGTAGTGTTGAAATTAAAAGTGACTAGATGTGATGCTACAGTTACAAGTCCTACTAAATGGAGTGTTTACGTATGAGTTGTGTGCTTATGAGTGTGAGGGTGTGTGTGTAAACACATATATGTACATGTGTGTATTTTTATGTGTGTTAAGTGGGGAAAGTAAAACATCTTTGAATTATATGATGCTTTTTGAATACCTGGGCTCCTCTAACATAATGCATGAGTTTTGGGATAACACCACAGATGATGCTAAGATGATTGGAAAAAATTATATCCAGATGGCTTAAGCCTACCAGAATTTGGTTATTTGTTATAGAATATTAGTAGCATTTTATTTGATTAATATTAGTGTAGTTATTGTGTGCTGGATTTGATTTGTTGACTCTTACGATGAACCTTCATTATTGTCTGATTCAGAGACTTTAGGTTTTTCTCGTATACTTTTCTTTTTGTCATCTTTTCCCTTTAACTTCTTCAAAATCCCCCAGGACCACGTGCTACTCTTCTCTTCAACCTGTAGCATGGAGCTTTGAGGCATGCAGGCATTGATCAGAATGTAGTAATCAGTGGAGCATGAAGGCACTTTGTGGACATTCAAACTTTTTATAACTATACGGCATTGATCATTTAGGTAATAAATAATTCACAACTCAACAATATGGTGCTATTACACTTTTAGATGATAGTATTTCAATACTACTTCTACTAGGTTGATCATTTTTTTTTTCTACTTGGTAAAATTTCTCTTAGTTCTTAAAATATGAAGCTAAGTTGGTTAGGATTAAATTTTAAACATCAATTTAGTTTTTTCACTATTAAGATTAATATATATTAAATTTCCAAATATGCCATTTCAAAATGGAAAAGAAACATCTATTTTACTTTTAACCTAAAATATTCTTTTTATTATACATCTACATATATTTATTATTAAGCCAAAGAATAAAATGTTCAATAGTCGTTTTACCACAGATAGCATATAGTCTCAACTTACTTGAATTGCCTATAATTACGTTATTTTACAAGAGATAGCCACGTAACTGATAAGTCCTCTAGAGATTATTGTAAAAGTAAATTTTTAGTTAAAAAACAAATAACTGTGGGCCACCAGGTGGCATGGTGGTTAAAAGTATTGAATTCCCACATAGCTGGACTACAGTTCTAGTCCTGGACCTGGTGGTTTGCTTTCTCCCTTCCCCTTTCCATCTCTCTCTCTCTCTCTGGTCAAATTAAAAAATAATAACAAATGGAATTAAATAAATAAATAAATAATTCTTTAAAAATAAAAAAAAAACAAGTAACTGGGAAAGGTTTGACGAACACCCATAACACCTATAATTTATTCCTTTCTCATTTCACTTCTTTCACCATAGCTACTGAGATTCTTCTGAAATAATCTACTACTTCATTTGAAGTGTATGGTACAATTACATTTCCTGATTTACTATTGCTGTCCAATTAACAGTTGAATCATTTTGATAATGTAATAAAGAGCACTCTTTTCTGCTTTTTTACTCTAACTGGAAATCAAGACTAAATTTTAGTATAGGTAGTAATTTGCATAAAGGTAGTTCACTGATTAGTCTTACCTATCATCATTTTCCTCTTCAATCCCATCATAAATGTCGTCATCTGGGGGTGGTGGGAACATCCCTTTATTCGGAGTAGGAGGAAATAATCTGTTAATTTCAGATTTTGACACCATAACGGTCACTCAGATTTTGATAATGCATTTTCTTATTTAACTGCAGAAAGATTCCCTCTTTCATACTTAAATAATAAATAAATAAAAAATACATAAATAAAACACCCTTTATTTTCTCATTCACACATAAATTGTTTTGTTCATCACTTTATAAGGAGTTCTCAGGGCTGAAATGATAAGAAAATGAGGGGTGATAAGAAGTACTTTGGACAAAGAAGAAAGAAATGGGGATGGAAAAAATCCCAAGAAAAAGTAAATTGAATAAAAAATGAGTTAAACATTTATTGTGGAAGAAGATAAGACATGAGATCATAAAATAGATGTTCAGGAAAAGATGCTGATCAAGGTATAATTAAATACAGCAAACAGAATGAAAGGAGAATGTGTATACATTGATGAGAGTGGAAGCAAAAGCAATAAATGTAAGGTGACTTTTTAAATACCTATTATTAAAAGTTAAACCCTTTTTTGTTTCCTTTATTATGCTACACTCTTTAGGAACCTTGCTATTTGGCCAGTTTTTATTTTACAAATGTTTACCGAGTACCTTCTGTGTGCAGGAAGAGTACTTGCAATGAGTTTGAAATCTGAATGTTAGTATGCGAATTTCATTACTGCTAGGTGTTGGCAAGTTGAAATCCCTTATTTTGTTGCTAGGAAACCTATAGGTCTTTAGGAACCATAGCCAAGGTAACCACATAAAGTTGTCTTCCAAACAAGCATATCTGAAAGTGAAGGGGGATGTTATCAACTGTGTCCAGACAACTGGCATCAGTCACGACTGCAGGAGGCACACCGGAAGTGGGTCAGCTCTGAGCTGTAACAAACTTGGAAGACAGTGACTTGCTTAGAGTACAAGCCATTGGCTCCTGGGCTAGTATGCCTCCACCACATTAACATTTTCCTCATTATCTGCAGACTGAAGCATTTTGTCATTAATCTACACAAAAATGTCGAACACTTGTGGAAAAACTACTGAAAACAGTATGTCACTTACCTCCACTTCCACTCTGACTGTGGCTAGGAAAACAAAACAAAACAGAAATATTAAATTAATATATGAATTTAGTTACCAAGGAGAAAAGTATATATATGTTGATCAGTTACATAAAAAGGAAGTAACATTCCAGTCCAAAGTTATTGTGATATTATATGTGAAAAGAAGGAAATAATGCTCCTCTTATAACAAAGGAGTAATAATAACGCAACAATTAAAACAAGCAGAAGACAAAACAAAACAAGTGAGTTACATATGGGATTGGTTGCTTTTAACATTGTCCCATAAGACAGATTTCAGATTAAACTTTAATTCCATTATTCCACTGATGAACTATTTTCATCCCCAGAATAATATTCCAGGAGTCATACGATGATTACCATTGCATTAAATCTGATTGTTTTTCAGTATCTTGAACCCATAGCATTTTACTCTTAGTCCAGTACTTTAATTTTTTTTTTTTTTTTTTTAATGAGAGAGAGGGAGGAAGAGGGAAACAGACAGAGGGAGGCACCGTTTTACACCCATGTTGTACTCCTGCTCTAGTCTCTCAACCCACCATGATTCCAGGTGTACACAATGAAACCTGGGCCTCCCATGTGGCCTCCAGTCTTCCTAGAGGTGGTGCCACCTATATGCCACTGTGGGTGGCACAGGGCTTTTATGTGGTGTGGCTCTTAACCCTAAATCCAGTTAGTTGCTTGTGTTTCTTATTTATTTCCATAATATTCTCTATTTTCTCTATTAGCATTTATAATTGTAGCTCTACTAAAACAAGTTTTACGAGCACAAGGAAAACATGTGGACTCTGAGAACTGGCAACATTTTAGCGGTTATCTATTCAATTCCCTCATTTGGCAGAAAAGAAACTGAGGCTCTTAGAAATTCGATGACCCAGCCCACTCTTCTGCCTACTGCACTCTTTGTATCCCCAAGTTTGCCCTTTGCTTTTTGGGTAATCTGCCTGCAACAGATACCAGAGTTTGATGTCTCAACCATATAGGATGGTTAAAGACTTCTATACAATTCCTAATGTTAAATGTCAGTAAAAGAAATTGATCAGATGGGACCAGTAAATGGTATAATGGTTACATTGCTGGACTCCCATGCAGTTGACCACAGTTCAAGTCCCGGACTTTGACGGCTTAAAACTCATGCTGTGTGCCCAAAATCTTTAGAGGAGAATGGAAGAGAAGGGATTGCAGTGTGATCATTCCTCTTGGGGGGTGATTTCTCACTTTCTGTCTCTCTGGTGAGCACACATGCCCTATAGCAAAAAATCTCTCTCTTAAAAAATATTAATCAGATGCAGATTTTCACCTAATTTATAAATAAAAACATACTATTGTTAATGAAGCTTTGTAGAAAAACATGCTGTTAACATCTTAGTGTAAAAACAGGGGATTGATTTTTGAAGCAGGTGAAGTACCCTCTCTGTGTCCTCGTGTGCCATATTTCACACGGATTTTCTCAGACCTTTCCCTTTGCACACAAAGCCAGCAGTTAGAACAATGTGACGAGATGGGCTGTGGATGGCTGCCACTCCTGGTAGGTATGTTTCATTTTGGAGATTGTCTTAGTTTCTGAAGAAGAGCAACAGGGTTGTCATAATCAGCAGCAAAGTTGCCACCTGCTTATTTCCTTTCTAGGGCAATTCTTCAACTTCCTAAAATGACCTGTTTAAAATGTCACACAGCTGACAGGTGAAGGGGAGGTAATGAGAGAAGAGAAGGGGAAGGAGATTTGAAAGAAGGTTTACTGTGTGATGGAGAGGGTGTTTCTCATTTGCAATTTACTTCCTTCAATGTTTCTATTCATTACAGAAAATGCTCTAGTTGAGAAGAGAGAAAGATAGCTGCTAGGGCTTGTGGTTTTTTTTGTTTTTGTTTTGTTTTGGGTTTTTTTTTGAAAGGTTTTTTTTTTTAAAGGTTTTTTTTTTTTTTTTTTTTTTTTTTTTTTTTTTTTTTTTGCTGTAAGGTGCATGCTCTTGCCAGAGAGACAGACAACCAGAAAGAGAGAAAATCACCCCTCAGGGGGATGGCCATGCCGTAATCCCTTCTCCATTCTCCTCTCGGGATTTTGGGTATGCACAGAAACGTACCAGTATGAGTTTTGAGCCACTGGGTCCAGGACTCGGACCATGGTTGGCCATATGGGAGTATAGTGACTTAACCATTACACCATCTGCTGGTTCCAGTAATCACCTCACCCTAGGGGAATCAGGTAAAGAATATAAGGAGGTGTGCGGAGGAGGGAAGGGAGAGAATGGTGTCTTCTTTTCTCTTATTCTTGTTAGGGCAAGCTGCCAGCTACACTAACCATTTTTTCCTTTTTCTACTGAACACAAAGCATGTTCTGTTAGAGATCTTCACTGGTAGCAGCTGTAGTTTCCAAAATAAAACATGTATAGAAATAGTTTCTTTTTTAATTTTCTTATTAAATATGCAGAAGAGAGCCATAGATGGTGATAAACATGGTGGTGAAGTACTTGTTCAAGATATTAACTGTTAAAACCTCCAACCTCCCACTCTTTCTTTGAGAGAGAGGGTTTTTGCCTTAGAGTGCATGTGCTCTCTGGACAGAAAGAGAGACAGAGGCAGTGAGCGGGAAAGTGAGAAATCAACCCCCAGGGATGGCCACATGGCAATCTCTTTTTCTCCATTCTCCTCCCAGGATCTTGGGCACATGTACACATGTGCCCTGTGTGAATTTCAAAGTGCCGGGTCTGGGACTTGAATCATGGTTGGGAATATGTTGAGTACAGTGATATAATTGCTATACCACTTAATAGCTCCCCAACCTCACACTTTTAATAAGTAGAATATTCATTTCCTGCTACATGTGTACTAACTAGAACTTGTCTTTTAGAGTTGTAGTATGTATGGATTTGATAAAGTGGAAAAAAAACCCAATAGTATTAATTTGGGGATATGTTCATCTATATGATTAAATGATACTTCATCTTAAGAACATCAGTCTTTTTTTATTTTAAATTTTTTTCTTGTGCATAAGCGTCAGTATTAATATGTATTTATTAATATAAGCAGGATCCTTTAAAACCTAAAAAAGAAATATTTTTAAATAATGTATAAAGTATAGAGACCAGCAGTTGGAGTAATGGCTACGTTGCTGGACTCCCATGTAGTCGACCGAGATTCGAGTTCCAGACCTGGTGGCTTAAACTCATGCTGGGCATGAGAAGGGATTGCGGCGTGGCCATCCTCCCTGGGGCGGGGGGGCGGGGGGGAGTGATTGGGGGGGCGGGGGGGAGTGATTTCTTGCTTTCTATCTCTCTCTCTCTCTCTGTCTTTCTGGCGAGCGCACATGCAGTATAGCAAAAACCTCTCCAAAAAATAAAATAAAATAAAATAAATTTTAAAATGTATAAAGTATACATGTTGGTAATATGCTTGACATAGTTATGTCTAGAAAATTCTGTAAATTATGGAATATGACCATTGGGACTTCATCTGAATCCAAATCCGTCATTTACTGACCCTCAAACTAGGTCAATGAATTCTTATTGCTAAAGCAAATTTATGACCTGCAAACTCTAGTGTCTGCATTGCATGTTTAATACTGGTTGTGTAATTTATGATCATAGCATGGTAAGCATACATAGCAGGCTATAATTCAATACAGAGAAGAGAAACTGCCAGAAAGTAATGACAAGTTTAACTGATGATGCGAGGTTAAAAAAATCGTAAGAGGTAAATTTAATTCTTCATATGTTTTATATTACTAATTTGTTTGTTTTACATTTTTAAAACTTTTTCCTTTGGAATTTGAGAATTGGAGAATCAGAGAATGTAGACACAGTTTTATCCATAATCTGACACAGGATGTTTTTGGGATCACGATGGAGGTTTCTTAATTTCATAAAGTAGGCATCAGAAAAGGAGGATTCTTAGATGGGCTAGAGGTTTTTCTCATCTTTTTGTTTTCCAACATGAGGGGATTATAGTTTAATAGGAAAGAGAAACATTGAAAGAAAGATGGAATGAAAAAAGAAAGGAAAGGGGAACCAGCAGTTAGCGTAATGGCTATGTCGCTGGACTCCCACGTAGTCGACCGCGGTTCGTGTCCCGGACCCGGTGGCTTAAAAATCACGCCGGGCGCGTGTGCGTGCGTGCCCAAGATCCCGAGAGGAGAATGGAGGAGAAGGGATTGCAGCGTGACCATCCCCCCTGGGGGGTGATTTCTCGCTTTCTGTCTCTATGTCTCTCTCTGTCTGTCTGGCGAGCGCACGCGCCCTACAGTGAAAATCTCTCCAAAAAAAAAAAAAAAAAAAGTAAAAAAAATAGAAAGGAAAGGAAAAGCATAAAGAAAAAACGAAGGAAGATCAAAGCTATGATGAGAGCTAGATGAAAAGGGATAAAGAAAGAAAGTTGAAGACAGAGGATGGACAGTCTCCTCCTTTTACTCCTCCAGAAAAGAGTGTCATGTTGTTTTCCTCTGTCCCAGGACAATGTCGCCATAATTGCTGGAGTGAAGATTACCCTAATTTAATGAAATATGGACCATGAAAAGTTGGCTCCTTAATTGGTAACCAGGGATCACAGATAATGTTTTATTATTTTACTTTCAAAGAGCAAACTGGAGTTATAGTAACAATCATATTTTTTTCTGTTATATTTTTGAATAATAACAACACATAATTTAGACTCCTTTTTTTTTTTTTTTTTTGAAATATTTTTGCTATAGGGCTCGTGTGCTCACCGGAGAGGCAGAGGGAGACAGAGAGACAGAAAGGGAGAAATTACCCCCCGGGGGGATGGCCACACTGCAACCCCTTCTCATCTATTCTCTCAGAATTTTGTGCACTAGCACATGGTCCCAGGTCCAGGACTTGAACTGCAGTTGATCATATGGAGCACCTTAACTGCTATGCCACCTACAGGTCCCACAGACTCAGAGATTTCAAAGCTAAAAGTGAGACTACATTTTCCATTTTATGCTTCACATTTCACCAAACCATATTTACTCTGGGCATACACCTAAGATCATATTTTAGAAGTATTTTAGAATGACAATATATTTGACAAGATTTGGTAAATGGTCCATTACATTTCAAATAGTATCTGATACACACATATAACCAAACAGTAAAATAAAACTCTGGAGTTTCAAATGATCTTTCACCTATATTAGAGTTACTGTAAAATGGTGATTTAGCTTAGTGACCTAGGACAGTCTGAAATATGGAAGGTACAATTTGAGAATATTAAAATACATAATCTTTGATAAGAAGAAAGTCAGATCTACTTTATAATATGTATGAGAGGACTTGAAAGAGTCTATGGAGGGCTAGCAGGTGGTACAGTGGTTAAAGTGCTAGACTCCCATGTGGCCAAATGGGGTTTAAGTCCTGGACCCAGCAGTGGCTTGAAACTCATGCCAGGGGTGCGTGTGTGCATACCTAAAATTCTGAAGGGAGAATGAAGAAGGGATTACAGTGTGCCCATCCCCCTAGGAGGTGATTTCTCACTTTCTGTCTTTGTCTCTCTCTGGTGAGTACATGTGCCCCAAAAAATCTCTTTAAAAAATTTAATGGAGAAATTGAATTAAAGTATGAATTCATTTTGGTGCCAAAAAAAGGGAATTTCATGCATAGTTTTTTCATAATACATATTTTCCATAACTTTTGGAAGACCTTTCACATTTGCACATACCTGCTCAGATTATCTTGCTCTGCAACGTCATCATATACCTCTTGGTCATCTTCAATAGGTCTTGATGAAAGAGTACCGAGTGAAGTTTTCTTCCGTTTCAAAGAATCGTAGTCAATCTCTACAGCAGTTGTTTTAATATAACCATCTACCGAAAAAGGAAGATTTTATGTTAAGGCAACATAGTTAATTTTCTTGTTCTTTTCTTTTCTTTTTCTTTTCTCTCTTTTTTCTTTTCTTTCTTTCTCTTTTTCTTTCTCTTTCTTTTTATGAGAACAAGAAAGAGGGAAAGGAAGACAGAGAGAGGTATTTTTGACAGGGTCTTGTGGTATCACCATCTTCATGCCACACCTTCTCAATTACCTAGGATTATAGGCATATAAAACTGATCCTCCCATGTTCAAGTGGACCCAGAAATTGAATCCAGGCCTCTCATGTGGCCTCCAGCCTCCCAAGTCACTTCTTGGGCCCACATAGTTTAAATATTTGAAAGTTGTGAATATAATGTCAATTGTGCATTTGCTCTTTACAATTTCCTTTTATTTATTTGCTTGCATTTCTGATTTATAGACCTTCCATGTAGACATGCATTTTACTATACTTATCCAAGTCTTATCCTATTGTAGTTGTATGAAAACATTGAGTCTATTTTAGCTTCCAAAGTGCCTGACATGAAGGGAATTTTTTCCCTTTTAATATCAATGAGGGACCTAATACTCTTTGTTTCTGTTTGGGATAAAATAAAACTTCTATATCATGGAGCCTGTAGATGGCATAGTGGTTACATCACCGGACTTGCACCTGATTGACCATGGTTCAAGTCCTGGACTTAGTGACTTGAAACTCATGCAGTGTGTGTGTGAGTGTGTGCCCAAAATCCTGGGAGGAGAATGGAGGAGAAGGAATTGGAGCACGACCATCTGCTGGAGGGGGTGATTTCTCACTTTCCCTCTCACTGTCTCTTTCTCTCTCTCTCTCTGATAAATGCAAGTGCCCTAAGGCAAAATGCTTTACAAAAAAAAAAAAAAAGAACAAGAAAACTTTTATATAACATTTCCCACTAGAAAGGTAACACAGAGAGATGAAAATAGAAGTATACTGCCTTTTAAAATCTTCCTACCTTTGTCCATGCTGTAACATACTTCTAATTAGATGCTTATGAGTAGTACTCTTTTTAAAAAACATGTTTTCAAGAGAGAGCATGCACACATGCACATGAGAGAAAGAGAGCGAGAGAGATGAGCACCATTCCACAGGGTCCAGTCATGTCACAATCCCCTTCTTCCAGTCCTCCAGCCCACTGGATCTTGGGCACTTGTGCATGTGCTTGGCCTGTTTTAGAATGACCAGGCCAAGGACTCAAACAACAATCACAGTGTGCGATCTGGCGTGTCTTGAGCAGTGCATCACTGCTACACCACAGAGCTGGCCTGCTCATGAGTAGTTCTGGAAGAATTTGCACATTAAATATTGGTTCAAAATGAAAACACTCTGATGTCAGAGAAAAATGTGTACTCACACGATCCCCTTGTTCTGCCCAACCACTTTCCTTCAGGGTTGTCTGTGATGCGGATTATTTCAATTTCGTCTCCTTGCTTGAAGCTCAGTTCATTCTTCCCTCCTTTGACATCACAGCAAGCTTTTGCTTGATGGATAACTTGAATAGGGCCTGTAAGCTGCAAATAGTAAAAATATCATCACAACAGGCTTCCTTCCTATTCAGAAAACCTTTAAGAAATGCAGTTTCGAAAGATAAAGAGCCCACAATTTGCTAACCTGTCTATATCTCACATTTACAGGTTAGAATTGGAAATTGAGGGGAATGTTATTTCTGGTGAATGTTCTTATAAGGGGGTTTAGGAAAAGCCACAGAGGCCAAGCAGGACCAACAAGGAACAGGTGAACATTTATTTGGGTCCAGGAGACAGAGGCAGGAATTTGTTGACCTTAGGAAGGCTCCAAGGAACTGGATGGGACATGCTAGTGGTCTGTTTGGTAGATAAAGCTGTTTTTCCCTTTTGCAATGTGTAGTTATTCTGATAGTTCTCCGGAGTCCTAAAAAAACCATAGGGCAGGTTACAAGGTAGTGGTAGGTTGCACTTCCAAGAAAAGCACTCCCTCCTTCCTTT
Organism: Tupaia belangeri chinensis; assembly: GCF_000334495.1. Lineage (NCBI taxonomy): Eukaryota > Metazoa > Chordata > Mammalia > Scandentia > Tupaiidae > Tupaia > Tupaia belangeri. The sequence continues at coordinate 1,493,707 of NW_006160001.1, read as the reverse complement.
TCTTCCTTCCTTCCTTTCTTTTCTTTTTTGACTTTGTGTCACTTGTTTATGTATAAACCTGAAGAAGATATTACCTGTTATAAACAAGATATTTCAGAAATAGCTTTTTAAATTAAAAAACAGCAAAAAATGTTTTGTGAAGCATTTCAAAGTTAATATTCTGCATTGTATTATGGTTTTTTTGGCAACAGGAAATATTCTAGTTTAGATTATGAATCCTAAACTCCTAATTTCCTAATCCTAAATTAATATCCTTTTAAATAACTTTGTTGGATTTTTTTTAATTCATAAATATCCAAATACACATTGTTATTTTTTTTGTAGGGGTTTTTGCCTTATGATGTGTGCTCACCAGAGAGAGAAAGAGAGAGAGAGAGAGAGAGAGAGAGAGCGAGCGAGAGAGAGCGAGAGCATTAGAGGGAAAGTGAGAAATCACCCCTGGGGGATAGCCACGTCACAGTCCCTTCTCCTCCATTCTCTTCCCAGGATCTTGGGCACCCACGCACATGCACCTGCCATGAGTTCCAAGCCATAGAGTCTGAGGCTTGAACCACAGTTGGCCATGCAGGAGTGAGTTCAGCAAAGTAACTGCTGTGCAATCTGGTGGTCCATGCATTGTTACTTTTGAGGAAGCTCTATTTTATGTTATTGAATATGATACCATAAATTGTGAGGCATGTCTTTTTTATTTTTTAATTTGTCAGAAGGCATGTGCTTGTCAGAGAAAGACCTAGAGACAGAGGGAGAAAGAGAAAGTATCTCCTGTGTGGAGTGAGTGCAATCCCATGCCACTTCTCCTTCATTTCTCCATCCTTTTGAGATAGGGGGCATGCATATACTAGTGCCTGGTGTGTTTCTCAAGTTGTCAGGGTCAGGATTGGAACCACCTGGTAAGCCATGTGAGATCAGGCCTCCCTTAATCATTAGTCCATAGGACTGGTCCATGAATTCTTTAGGCCTGCTTGTGAATCCTTTTAGAAATGAACAATAATTTTGTAATTCATAGATATGTATATACCAGCTGAACTTGCTATTGAAAGTAGTTAGATTAATTGATATTTTGTGGATCAATAAAATGTGGGAGGAAATAAAAGGAATGGAAAACAACTGTAGACACCTGAGATAGTGTGGGAGGAAGGTGGGAAATGGCAGAGGGTGAGAAATAGGTATTAAAATATATATATATATATGTGTGTGTGTGTGTGTGTGTGTGTGTTGTTTTTTGATACTAGAAATGGAAAATTATTGATGATAACATGTATGAATAAGCCACTATGCAGTACATTCTGGATGAGAAATCACATTTTGTATGTTGTGACAATGCTCAGAGAATGAATATAAATTAATTAATTTTAAAAAATGTTTCAGAAGACAATTACAGTGCACTTGTCATTAGATTCTAGCTTTGTCTATATTTTTAGTTTAAGGTATTTTGTGAACCAATAAAATGTGGGTAAAAAGTTTAGTATGGAAGGTGGGACCAGCAGTTAGTGTAATGGCTATGTCGCTGGACTCCCACATAGTCGACCGCGGTTCACGTCCCAGACCCGGTGGCTTAAAACTCATGCCGGGCGCGTGTGCGTGCATGCCCAAGATCCCGAGAGGAAAACGGAGAAGAAGGGATTGTGGCGTGGCCATCCCCCCTGGGGGGTGATTTCTCGCTTTCTGTCTCTCTGTCTCTGTCTGTCTGTCTGGCGAGCGCACGCACCGTACAGTGAAAACCTCTCAAAAAAAAAAAAGTTTAGTATGGAAGGGAGAGAAGGGAAAGGGGAAGGAAAAAACAAGTAAAAGTATAGTTAATTGACAAACAAAATGAGAAGCTACTTGATAATGTTATAGAGTATTATCTTTGGCTTGATGGGCATGCATAGTATTTGTGCTGTAAAAAGGTTGTACATTGTAAAGATGTGATTAAATGTAAATAAATTAGTTAAAAAATAAGTAATTCTAAAAAAAAAAATGTAATTCAGATAATCACCCTACATGTATCTGACATATTGGATCTTACCAGATGAGACATGTCATCAAAGATATTATAGGCAAGAGAGAATAGTCCATGAGAGTAGCATTTGGCAGATAGTAATAGAGGTCACATATTACCAGAGAGAGGGAAGACAGGGGTTAGAAATCCAGGGAGACAAAGAGGATGAGAAATGGCAGGTACCAGAAGTCAGCTTGCATATAGGCCTAAAATAGAGGCAAACTTTTGAGCCAGATCCAGATACCAGAAATTAGAGTAGCTATTTCAAGGCAGGTGTGATTTATCCAGGAGACACTTGTGTTTCTTGCAAAAATGCAAAACATGCCATAGAGGTAGCTATGTGTGTAGTCCTAGTCTAAGACCCTAAGGCTAAGATGTAGTACATAATGGGAAGATCAAATATAGGTTTGAGTAACTGAGTATTCATTCTCTTAGTCAACATAAAATTTCCTGGGTGTCCACTAATTCTAAGTCACCATATTTTAATTGGATTTTATTGTCTTACATTTTTTAGTGAAGGAATAAGAAAACATATTGAACAAAACAATACTGTTATAAAGATAGTTACTCTTTAGAAAACAATGACTAGATAATTTTCTAACAATTTAAGGTTCCAAGAAAAGTTCTTTTTTGTGGAAGTTATACAGAGATAGTACTCTTTTACCCATCAGCAAGCAAGCTCTTACTTTAAATTTCTTCTTTATTTCTTGTTCTTTCTTTTCTTTCTCTTTCTGTTCCTTTTTCTCCAGCTCTAATCTCTTCTTTTCCTCCTTTTCTCTTTTCTTCTCTCGTTCTTTGGATGCTTCTCTGTGAATAAAAATTGTTAGGTTGTTTGTTCATGTTCAGGTATGAGTGGCTCAGGGCTGACTATCCACAGAGATTTCTATCTACAACAGAAAGGTATCTTAATGTTGGTAGCTAACACATGTACTTAGGATTTGTTCATTTTACATTAAACTTTGGATGTGTGAATTTTTTAAAAAAAGAAAGAAGGGGGTATCTGAAGTACAAGTGAAGGTAAAATACCAAGGGTTGTCAAAATCCTGATTGTGAGAGACTGTTTCTAAAACCAGTAGGGTGCACACAGCTGAAGATACTTCCCAATAGCTAGCTCTGCTATTCTTTTGATCTGTGCCCCCAGGTGGCAGACACTGTTTACCAAGGTCCTGCCCTTGCTATGCTTTGTGTTGGCATACATGGATTATCTCTCTCTCTCTCCTTCACATACATATATGCACATGCACTCACAGGTACACATGCAAATTTTGATTTAGAAATTTTAGTCTGAATTGGGTAAAAAGTAACTTGGTAGAAAAAATTAATATATCTGAGATCCACATACAAAAAAATAACATTCATTTCTACTTTCATCAACTTTCCAAGAAATTTCTTAATCCTGTGTTACTTAGAAACTCATCTTGAAGTTATTTTTACTCTGTCTACTTTAGCAGGCTGAAACGTTGGCATCTCAATACTGTATTTAATGATTTCTTACAGCACCTCTGTAGGTGAAGAAGTATAATTCCTAGATTTATTCATTTGCTCAAGGACACATTGAAAGTAAGAAATAGAGATTCCTGTCTCTGATTCTCTGCCTGTAGTTCATCTAGTAGGTTGCAAGTCCCTGGCCTCGAACACAACAGCCTTCTGAGTCTTCTGTAGAATCCTTAGAGAAATAAAGGATTATTGGTTCTTTGTATACAAATATGCCAATTGTCATATGCCAATCATTGGAACAAATGAAACCTTTCCTCACTTGGGTTGTAGCACACCCACTCACCCTCATACCAAATACTATATTCATTAAAAGGAAAGTATCATGGTTAAAAAAAATGTAATTCCTACATGTCTTCATATGTTTCTCCTTCACTCTCTTGTTCCTGTCAAGAAAAACATTGATAATTATTAATTTTGATTATTTAAAAATGTACACATCTTACATTAATCGAACACTTAGCAAAATAAGATTTTATAAGTTTATATTCTTTTCAAAAAAATTTTTATTTAACTTTATTTATTTATTTATTTATTTATTTATTTATTTATTTATTTTGATTTGACCAGAAAGGGACAGAGAGAAAGAGAGACAAAGTGAGAAAACAAGCCACCAGGTCTGGGACTTGAACCATGGTTGGTCATGTGGGAGTTCAGTGTCCTTAACTACCATGTCACCTGCTGGCCCCCTAAGTTTATATTCTTTAAGTATATGCAAGTTTGGTGTCTTTAAAATACTTTTTTGTCTTTAGAGACTGACTATAGCAAGCACAAAAGGTCTCTTTTTCTTTTTCCTTTTTTTTTAATTGCTAGTGTATGTGTGTACTAGCCAGAAAGACAGAGGGAGAGAGAGAAAGGGTAAATGCAACCTTCAATGGGGTATGGTGATGCGACAATCCCTTCTCTTTCAATTCTGCATCTGGTCAGAACCTTGGACATGCCAAGCATGTTTTATAGGCTGGTAGGATTGGTATCTGTACTGGCAGTTAGCTATGTGGGATCTGGCTCCTTTAACTACTAGTTATGGGGCTGGCCTGAAGATTTAATTTTTTATCTTGCTATAGAACTCAAATGTGTAGCTTAAATTTATGTTAAACACTACAACATTACTATGAATCAGTGTAATGCTTGATAGTCAATGGCTCAAGCACTTCAGATAAAATAGGATTATAAATGAAAAAATACCATTACTCATAATAATTTTCATTTGTTTGGTTTATACAAAAGGATGTTAATAATAGTAAGTTAAATATTCTAGTTATAGCAATATGACATTAGAAGAAAGAGGAAAAAATAAATCTCACCTCTTCAAGGTTTCCAGAACCTAAAAGATTAAAAAATATAGATTTAATACATTGTAAGTAAATACTTCAATGCAGGATTATTGGATATTATATAATAATATCCAAGACAGTTTGCAATCTAATATAAATTTTTGTAATATCCAAGACAGTTTGCAATCTAATATAATTTTTTTTTTTTTTTTTAGGTGGCTGTCACAAGGTGCATGCCTTTGGCTGGAGAGAGACAGAGACAGAGAAAGAGGAAAGGTAAGAAATCACCCTCAGGGAGGACCACATGCTGCAATCCCTTCTCCTCCATTTTCCTCTTGGGATTTTGGGCACACTCACACATGCCTGTCATTTTTTAAGCTACTGGGTCTGGGACTTGAACCACAGAAACAGCCATGTGGGATCCAGTGCCTTAACCACCATGCTACTTGCTGGCTCCCAGAACTCATCTTTTATCAAAGATGTAGAAGTACAAAATAGGATATGTACTTTAGGTCCTTACAATGGCTTTTTTGATATTTGAACTTAATTACAAAATTGTTTCATTGGCTTTCATAGAATGATGCAAAAAGTGGACTTAGGAGGAAAAGATGTTATCAAAATATCAACTAGTTCACACTTTTTGATTCTTTGAAATAAAAGGATTTGCTTTCTATTCAAGTATTTTTTTATTTTTATTTTTTCCAGACAGGGTCTCACTATATTGCCTATGCTGGTCATAAGTTTGAGGTCTTTCTGCCTGAACCTCCTGAGTAGTTAAATAATATGGATGCATGCTATTATCCCTAGGGGTAGCTGTGACCTAGGTCCTCCATAGGGCCTCAGCATGCCAAATAGCAGGGTCTACCAGCTCATGCTACTGTGACTGCGCCAGGATTTGGTTTCATATACCAAATCAATCAAGTCAATTAGATAAATATGTATGTTTATTACTACATAAGAGTTTAGTGTATTATCAACTGCTTACCAATATTAAAGCATAATATAATATAAAGACAATAATATGACACTATTAAGAGAAATAGAAATAAAAACAGTGTGGTTATAGGTAAACACATAGACCAATAGGATAGAGCAGAGAGCTCAGTGACATACATATACATACTCATATAATTTACACAGACACACACAGAGTTGACATCATATAAAGGTGGCACTATAGATTAGGGAAGAGAACAGGATGGGTTGCTTAAAGTATGGTAATAAGAAAAATGACTTCATATATAAGGCAACAAACCTAGATTTCTACTAACTCCTCAAAGAAGAACTATAAAGGGATCAAAAAGCTAACTGCAAGTGAAAAGATTTGTAGAGAAAAAATAAGAGAATGTTTTATTTTCTAGAAACAAAGACTAACAAAATTTAAAAAGCACAAGTTGCTGAGCAACTAATGAATTCGATTATAGAGAAAATTTATTTATGTTCAACCAAGGTCAGCATGGGTAAGGTCACAGACAATGGAGAGAATGGGAAATGATAGCAATGTCTGAGATCGATACGGAATTAATATATGACATGTAAAGAAAGTTCTGTAAGTCAGCCAGAAAAAGATACCAGCCCGAAGGGAAAAAAATGGTGAAAGAATAGAAAACAGGCAGCTTCTAAAAGAGAAAACCACACAGACTAATAAGTAAATGAAGTGCCCAAATTTAAGAGAAAGAGATATATGAAAATTAAACTCAGATATAATTTTCTACAAATTGGAAAGCAGACTCATGCCAAGTGCTGGTGAGATGTAGGCATGTTGGAATCTCCCTGCCTTGTTGATGCTAATACAGACAGGTACATCTCTTCTGGAGAGCACTCTAGACCTACTCGGTCAAGGTGAGTACTCCATAGTTACGACAGGCATTCCACTGCTGAGAGGTATCTTTGAAGTTTCTCAGAGGCCCACACAGGGTTAAGTACAAGAAGGCACATGCCAGTATTTTGTGGTACTGGTGAATCACAGGCATGTAAAATGTGCATGCATACCGTGGAGTCCCATGTGTAGTTAATAGCACAGATTAAATGTATACATAGTGACATAGATGGTCAAACACACAAAAATAACAAAACACATTATGCTGAGTGTATAAAAAACAGTGACCCATAACATACTGCTTATGTAAGTTAAGTTTATGCCTACCTACTATAATACGCCAAGAATATATATAAACACAGACACGCGTGCACACATACACACACACATTTACTAAACTAAAATATTTGCCTATGGTAACAGAGAAGAAGAAAAAGAGTGGCTCATGGAGATAAAAGGGAATAAAGATTCAGGGCTACCCTGGTTATGGGGCAGCCCTTCTATATTTTCTTCTGGATAATAGTGTTCACCTTCTGGATAACAGTGTTCACCTTCTGGATAACAGTGCTCACTGTATACTTTTCTTAATAAATTTGCTTTACCTTTTAAACAACAACGACAAAAAGCAAAAAAAAAAAAAAAAAAAGAAAAAAAAAACCCAAAAAACAAGTAAAACAAGGGAGGGATCTTGCATGCACCAATGATGATAACCCATTAATAAACCTATGAGAATGATTAACCCAAATTTCTATATTTGCAATAACAAATAAAAATTTTTTTTGTGCCTTCTTGCCTCTTACCATCCATGGGCATGATACCATCTTGATTTTCTTCATTTACAGGGCTCCTGAAAACAAGAAAGAGGAAAAAGTAAAAATGAATCACATAGGTGCCCAATTTACAGTAAAAAAGAAAATAAAATCTTTTTTTGATTATTCTTTTCTCTGAAGTATTTGCTCTGATAAAAAGCCTCAGACATAACTACAATAGGCTTTGTCTTGTATTTATGTGGCTTCTGCAGAAAAAAAAGAATTGGGAAGCTTGAGCACAGCATGGTCTGCATAGAGCAGACACATAAAATTAATCCATTGCTTTAGGAAAGTAATATTTTTTCCATTAAATCAGCAGTAAATCAATAATTCGATGTTGGAATCGGGAAGGCATTTGTTTGATTTTATATATATATATATATATATATACCAACG
>NW_006160001.1:1439323-1485890 GCF_000334495.1 Tupaia belangeri chinensis | reverse complement strand
ACCACCGTTACTTTGTGGCTTGAACTCCAAGGTGCTTTATTCCAACTGTTCTTAAACAGCATTATCAATACCTGGGCTCCACAAAACCTGGCTGATTTATTTAACCACACTCAGGTTGATTACCACAGTTGGAAATTTAAAAAAAATTTTACTGACTCTGGACATTACAAATAATTGGCATCCAAATCTGAATGGTACCATCAATGTTTGTGACTCTTTTTTTCTGGTCACCCTTCTTTTATATCATTCATCGATATCTATTCAAAACCTTCACCATTGTCCTAAATCTGCTATTTCTCTTCTTTCTCCTAGAAACAGATGGTCTTATTTCTTATTTTACTGATTAAACCAGTAGTTGTAGAGTGTGAACTCTCTTAAGAAAATGGATTCCCTTACCCCATAAATGTATCTACAGTTATCCCATCCTTACCTTCTCTCTATCAAAGATTTAAAAAATTTTTTCCACCTGTATTCTGAATCCCATCTAAATTCTCAATGACTATTTCTTCAACTATCTTCATTCTTCCAGGTATTATCATGCTATTTATATTCATCTTCTTTCATCCTCCCCATTTATAAATATCTCATCCTTTTTCCCCTCAGCCCATGTCACATTCATCCATAAAAAACGGACCATTTCTGCACATAGTCAACTGTGGTGGGAGTCTTGAACTTGGTACAGTGGTAATGCGATGTGCTGCAAGGCTGACCCACACTCAAAGGTTCCAGGTTTGTGTCCAGAGGCCTTCCTGAACATACTTGGTGCACTCATGCTCATAAGCTGAGCCTGGCTGAGGCTATGAGTGAATCAAGTCATGAGGACCCTGGTAGGGATGTCTGTGTCCCTCTCTTTCCCTTCTCTATCACTTGTTCTTGGAAAGAATAAATAATAAAACTTTAAAAGAAGATTGTAATTGAAAAGTGAGACCTCTAGGTATTGAGTTCAGTGTCTACTTACATCAAAAAAGAATAATCAAGTGGACATTATGAGCTCCTGATAAAAGATTAAAAAGAGTACATCATCATCTAGGTCTTGTAAAAAATAGAACTAAATTTGATCAAGCCACTCCTATTTTTAACCACCAATTTGTAGGAAATTGAGCGTGAGGAACACATAATCCACACTATAAAGAAGCAATCAGCATAATCTAGACTAGAGATCGCTACAACTTGATTTCTTCAACAAATAAATACAAGGAATAATCATAAATAAAACACATGAATAACTCTGGAAGAAAAGACAGAGAATGAACCTATAGCTTAAAAGAGAATAACAAAATATACAAGTCAATGAAGATATGTAAATTTTGGATTCTTATTCAAACAAATTTAAAACACACACATACAAGGTAAGAGATGATTGGAAATTTCAAAACTGACTTGCTATTTTACACGAATACACAGTCTATTTTTAAGTTATAGCTACTGAGAAGTTTATGAATGGAGTGATATGATGTTTACCATTGGTTTAAAAATAATACAAGAAGAAGCAGTTCAGTGCAAACATGACACAAGATTGGACATGAAGCAGATGGAGGGGAAATGGGGTTCATTATTTTCCCTGCCTTTTATATGCTTGAAAGTGTTTCATATTAAATTTACTTCTCAGATGGACCCAGGTGGTGGTGCAGTGGTAATGCAACTAAATCCACGTGGGAAACATCCTGAGTTTGCATCTTGGGACATCTTGGAGCATGCACGTATGTGTGCACACGCCTGTGATCCAGGTTGGCTGAGACTGGTATTGGATTGTAGTGTGAGAACCCTGTAGGGAGTGACTGTTCCTCTGTCTCTCTCCCCCCTCCCATAGAAGAAATACATTTTAATATGTGTATAAAATATATACTTATATATAATATACATTTACATATATATATACTTAGAAAACATATGAAAATCGAATTACAAGTGCTATTGGAATATTTTAGAGAACTGAATGTGATTTAATTCAATAGATTTATAAAAGTCATTTAAGTTCTTGAGAAGGTTAGGCCTAGAGACATTATTAAATTTGTTCATCCAGGTATTTAAAATGCTTAAAAATGAAATTCAATATGTTAAACTTATACATGAAATATGAAACATCTAGGAAGTTCCATTAAATAAATTTATAAACAGAATTTAAAAAATAATTTATTGCCAGAGAGTGCATGTGCCCGCCAGAGAAAAAGGAAGAGAAAGAAAGTGCCCTTCGACAGGGCCTAGTCATATAGCAATCCTTTTTCCCCTAGTTCTCTACCCCTTCTTACATATTCATACCGAACTCATTCTCTGAATGCTCTCAGTATCCGGCTTCTTCATGTTTAACACATTCCTCTTTTCTCTGGAATAATCCTTCCTTCTCATCATCTCCTGATGTGCCCTGCTATTCTTTAAGCTTCTCCTTAAATACTCCTTCCTCTATGACGTTATTTCTGGCTTGTTTAAACCCACTCCTCTGCTTCTGTGTGTCATCCATTCATTACAATGATTATTCTGTATTGTTTTATAACTATAGAGCAATTGCTTACACGCCTCTCTTCACACTACCAGGCAATAAAATCCTATTGTCACTTTCTAAGTAATTCATTATGATGATTGTCATTTTTAGAAAGCTATTAGAATAATTCCTATGATTATAGGCCTTTGATTTTTTTTGATGAATTAATGATGTCCCAAGTAATATAGAGACTAAACTAATTCTGATTACTAAAGTGAGTTATCATTTGTGAAAAAGAATGTTAAATCAAAAAGCCACTGGACATATATGCAGTTTTTCTTTTTTCTTTTTTTTTTTTTGAGAGGTTTTTGCTATAGGGTATGTACGCTTGCCAGAAAGACAGAGAGAGAGAGAGAGAGAGAGAGAGACAGAGAGATGGAAGGTGAGAAATCGCGCCCAGGGGGATGGCCACACCACAATCCCTTCTCTTCCATTCTCCTCTCGGGATCTTGGGTATGCACACACACACACTTGGCATGAGTTTAAGCCACAGGGTCCAGGACTCGAACCGCAGTCAACTATGTGGGAGTCCAGCGACATAGCCATTACGCCAACTGCTGGTCCCCATATAATTTATTTTCTAAAACATCTGAATAAATACCAAATACTTGTAAAGTGAAGGGTATTTGCATAGCATATTCATACTAAACATGTCTGCACATTTATGCAAAAACATCTGTAACTCACAGGGTTTGCCTGCACACACTTATTCACGGACCCAGCATTACAGCATACAAATCTTAGTACTATCTTATATAGGTCTGAATTGTCCAATAAACATGAAATAGTAATCACAACAGGAATCCTAGTGAAGAATAAAAGGAAAAAAGATGAAGAAGAGAAATAGGTGCAAATGTCATGACTAAAAACACACCTCAAACTGTAGCCAATTGCTCAGTGGTCCAGGCTTTGACAAAATTTTCATAGAGATATTAGCAAAAAGAACCCCAATAGAACTAGTCAAAACCTGAGTCAGAGAAATGAGCAGAGAAGGTAAAAGAGAAGAAAAAGGAAACTTATCTGTTGTGGTAGTAAGTCTTTTCAACGAGGTCTTTTATTACAGTTCTTTGTTTTTATGCTATAGCATGTGGAATTAAATACGAAAAGTGCAGTTAATCTAGTACTATGGCTGTCACTTTTTGAAAGCTATTAGAGCTCTACTTCCTGATATTTAAAGATATGAAACTGTTGATCTTTATACCTTATTTGCTATTCATGTCTTTAGCTTTTTATTATCAAGTAAGAAAGATGGCAGCCAGATGGTGATTCAACAGTAATACAACATTCTGCAATGTTAATCCCACATGAAAAGGTTCTAGGTTCGTAGCCTGGGGCCTCCGTATAGGCCAGAACATACATGTATTCTGTAATAACGGCTGTCTGAGGCTAGGGACGGCTTGTAGCACGAAGACCCTTTTAGGGATGCCTGTCTCTCTCTTTCTCTGAAGAAATAAATAAATAAGAAAGAGGAAATCTAAAGAACATATAAAATTTTGCCCTATACCTGCCCTTGCTGAGAATGAAATCCTGTGCCCATTCTTCTGGAGCATGCTCTCCTGTAGTAAACCCTTGAAGAATTTTAGGGCTATGATTTGTGTAAGCCAGCGTTTCCCAAATGGAGTCTGATAAGACTATCCAGCAATGGACGATCAACACAGCAAGTTGCACATTCTAGAAAATTTTAACCATTTCTAAATAAAAGGGTTATAGTGGTAAATTCTTACTTTTCCTCAAAAAAAAAATAATACCCACAAAAAACAAAAACAGAATAAAGCCCTCAAAATCCCTTAAAATAACAATGAATGACCTCAGGGTAAGCATTGTTTAACCTTTCCTTTTCTAACCTTACTCACTTCCCATTATTTATTATTTCTTATTACTTCACTTTTCCTGTCTCATTACTATTAATAACCATGTAATTTGTTTTGTATACCAAAAGACTCAACCACGGGGTTCTGTTTTCATATGAAGAATTAGTTATGCTGTTAAAATTATAAACAATTTTTTAAAATAGTGCTAAGAATTGCATTATATGGAAAAATATTGATTTGAATATTAATAATGATAAACATACTCTTTTGACTCATTTCACGTCTTAAGTAAAATAACAGAACACATAACAAACTGATTTCTGACCACTAGGTGGGGAAACAATACAATTTAAAACATATTATACCTTTGGCCTAAACGACTGTATGCTCAAAGTTATTTGCAATTTCTGATTCTCACCTGCCTCCAATCTTTTACACTCTTAAAATATCCTGACCTGAATCACATAATTGCTAATTATTTCCGGGAATGGCTTTAGAAGTAGGCAGAACAGGCTGCAGTGATAAAGGCCTGAAATTCATGACTTGATCCCAATTAGAGATTTCACTCTACATCCTAGGGAGAAGGAACCTTAGTAGACATTTACTCCCCTGGGAGCACTAGATCCCAGTTGCTCTAGTCCTTGGTTTCAGGAATTCTCCCCTTTCTGCCATTAACATTTTCCCCTTCTTAACCAGACCTTCCCCATCAGCATACAAACATGCTCTTATTTCCATTTTGAAAATGATCCCATTTTTCCCTGCTGTTACCGCCCCATTCCTTGGTTTCCATTTTCTCCTTTTCTTCACTGTCTGTACTGGCTCTTTCCAGTTCCTCCCTTTCCATCCTCCTGCCATCAGGCTTGCAGCCTTTCCACTCCTGACAGTCCCTCCTACTTTGACATCCCATTGCTCACGTAAACAGCACCTGACAACCCTGCCCACTACCTTTTCCTGGGTGCTTCTTTTACCTGGATACCTGCTTTACTGGTTGTTCCCTTTATTCTCATTTGTCCCATCTTTTTCTCGTAGGCCTTATGAAGTAGCAATGCTCCCAGGCTCAGTTTTTCTCTTCTCTATTTACATTCTGTGGGGAGCCAAAATGTGTCACTCTAAAATAGATGCCTTTGGTATATTTTGAGAATAATAGCCATAGAAGTTACTACAGATGAGGAGAATTGGCTTTAAGAAAAGGCCAAACTTTTGTAAAAGAAATGGACTTCTGTTCATATAAATATAGTAAACATGGACGCAAGCAGGTGTTCCCTGATGTTCCCTGTTACTTGCCTAGGAAAAGTCTTATCACAGGATGAGTAGAATTAGGGGTCTGACATGTGAACCAGAAAAACAAGGCCATCTTTGCATTTTCTCCACCCACCCTCTTTTAGCTTAACTTCAAGTCAATTTTTTCCCCCTACAGTATAAAACCAGGTGTTGTCAACAAAGGCAAAAAGGGGAGTTTAGTGTTGGTAGGACTGCAAACTAGTATAGTAATTATGGAAGACAGTATGGAAGTTCCCCACAAAAGTAAAAATAGATCTACCATGTGATCCAGCAATCTCATTATTGGATATGTAGCCAATGGAAAAGAAATCAATATACTGAAGAGATATCTGCACTCCCATGTTTATTGCTGTACTATTCACAATAGCTGAAATATGGATCAACCTAAGTGCCCAAGGTGAATGACTGGATTAAGAAAAAGTGGTATATATACACAATGGAATACTACTCAGTTATGAAAAAAGATGAAACTTTGCCATTTGCAGCAATGTGGACAAACCTGAATGTAACCATGCTAAATGAAATAAGCAAGACACCGAAAAATAAATACTATGTTTTCTCAGTCATTAGTGGGAGCTAAACGATCTCATCACATAGAGGTAAAGAATGGAACCATGGATGCCAGAAGCTGGGAAAGTAGAGAGGAGAGAATAGGAAGAGTTTGAAAATAGACACTGGAGTATAAGCAGGTAAGTGGAATGAGTTCTATGGTCACTCTAGCCCAGAAGAGTAATGATAATAAGTGAGAATTCTATGTATATTTCAAAATAGCTAGAAGAGAGATTTTTGAATATTCACAACATGAAATAATTATAAATGTTGAGATGGTCAATACATTTATTGCCTTGATCTGATCATTACATATTGTATGCATGTATCGAAAAACCACACTGTACCCCTATTGTAATTGTGTTACAACTATATGTCAATTAAATGTATAGTAGAGATAGTGTGCGAGGAGGGTAGGAAATGGCAGAGGGTGAGAAATAGCAGGAAATATATATGTATACTTACATATATGAAACTAAAAATGGAAAATTATTGACAGTAACATGTATGATTAAGCCACTATCCAGTATATTCTGAATGGGAAATCACCTTTTGTAATGTTGTGACAATGCTCAGTACATGAATGTAAATTAATTAATTAATTAAAAATAAAAAATTTAAGTAAAAATTATTAATAATGATGATAAACCCTTCAGGCACCTGGCCCTCCTGCGAGTCTCTTATTTTTACTGTGGCTCCTATGCATACATGCACATAATAAATGGATAGGCTTGTTTCCTGTTAATCTGTTTGTCAGTTTATTTCAATGACTAAAAAAATCATTGAAACTTTGGAGGGAAAGGAGAAAACTTCCCTGTGATGACCTTCCTTGGTCATCTTAACCAGTCTCATGACCGTAACTGTAGAATATGTCCCTGTGTCTCTAGTGTTTATATCTATCTACCTATTTTAAAAATTATTCAGATATTTCTTCCATGAGACAGAGAAAAAGAAAAGCACCCCCAATAGGGTCCCTATAGCACGAAAGACCCCAGTCTCAGACAGCCCAGATCTCAGGCATGTGTGTGCACCTGGCACGTGTACAGAGGTCCTGGTTCTGGATGTAAACCCAGGACCTTTCTCATGTGGGTCTATCTGTGCAACTACTATGCCAGCACCCTACCCTAATATTCATATTTTCAAGACAGTCCACTTCTTTTTTTTTTTTTTTTTGGAGAAGTTTTTGCTATAGGGTGCGTGTGCTCACCAGACAGACAGAGACAGAGAGACAGAAAGCGAGAAATCACCTCCAGGGGGGATGGCCACGCCGCAATCCCTTCGCCTCTCGGGATCTAGGGCATGCATGCACACGCGCCCGGCGTGAGTTTTAAGCCACCGGGTCCGGGACGCGAACTGCGGTCGACTACATGGGAGTCCAGTGACATAGCCATTACGTTAACTGCTGGTCCCAAGACAGTCCACTTCTTACACCCAGTTGACATTTCCACTTGGATGTTTAAGAAACTTAACTTCCCCACCTCCCAAAACTTGCTCATCTTCAGCCTCCCCATGTCAGTGGGTGGAAACATCATTCTTACAGTTGCTCAGGCAAAATCTTAGAGTCGTTCTTGATCTTGATTTTGTTTTATATTCCAGATATAAATTCTGTTGTCTCTACCTTCAAAATATATCCAGAATCAGGACATATCTCACTTCTTCTACTGCTACCACCCTGGTGAGAGCCAGCTCTGAATCTATCTTGTCTGCATCTATGCATTACTTATTTCACTGGTTTTCCTGCTTCAACATCTGTCTAACTACCATTTATTCTCATCATCATTGTTAAGGTGATTGTCATAAAATATAAGTCAGAAAATACCACTGTTCTGCTCAGATTCTTTCAGGGGTTCCCATTGCACTTGCGGTTAAGTGTCACAACTCCATCGTGATCCACAAGGCCTTCCATGAACAGACTTTTCTTCTACTGCTTTTTCCCTCACTCACTCTACTCTAATCCCAGTTACATTTTCCCTAGTCCTAGGACACGTTTAGGTTTTTGTTCCATCTGCTGCCTCTGACTGAAACAGTCATATACCGTCATGTCTAACTCTTGTAATTCCTTTACTCAAGGATCACTTTCTATAAAGAGAGTGACCCTCACATCTCTGTTCAAAGCTGCAATATCCTGTCCCCAGCCCTGTCCTCACACGAAACCACCCCCCTCCACTCTGTTTTTTCCCACAGCATAAGATACTTCCTAACATTTATATCTTATACTTGTTTATGTTTTAAATTCCTTTTGCCTCTTGTCCCCTGCTTTAGAAAGTCAAGGATCTCTGTTTTGCTCAATGATATTCCCTGAATTTCAATTACAATAGAGGTCCCTAACCCAAGGCCATGAACCAGTATCAGTCCCTGACCTGGTAGGAACCAGGTTGCACAGCAGGAGGTAAGCAGTGGGAGACTGAGCAAAGCTTCATCTGTATTTACAGCCATCCCCCATTGCTTGCATTACTGCTTGAGCTCTGCCTCCTGTCTGGTCAGCAGCAGCCTTAGATTCTCATAGGAATGAGAACCCTACTGTGAACTGCACAAGTGAGGATCTAGGCTGCATGCGCCTTATGAGAATCTAATGCCTGATGATCTGAGGTGGAGCTGAAGTGGTGAGGCCACTTCAGCACTGGGGAGTGGCTGTAAATACTACATTATGGTGAGTTGTATCATTATTTCATTAGCTATTACAATGTAACAATAATGGAAATGAAGTGCAAATAAATGTAACACACCTGAATCATCCTGATCCCTGTCCTGAAAAAAAAATATCTTCCATGAAACCAGTCCCTGGTGCCCCAAAGGCTGGGAACCACTGTATTATAAGGCACAAGACAGGGACTCAGAAAAGACTTATTGAATGACGGTTGAAAAAACAGAACAAAACAAAAAAGACATTAGATCCTGATAGAAGAGTGAAAGGCCATTAATTGCAGAAGGTAGGAACAGTTGCAGGCCAGCAGAGGGAGCACTTGGAAACACCTACATAAACATTATGAGGGATGAGTGTGAGAAGCAGCACAGAAACACCCATACTTTTCACAAATTCTATTTAAAGACTATTTCATATATTTCCCCTTCATGTGAACGGTAGGCTTTTCAGTCTGAATATTAAGACCCACTTTGCTTTCATTTCCTCTATGTTTATCTAGTTTCCTCTCTTTGAGGGAAATTCTCTAACCCAGATATTTCTTCATTTTGGAATTTACTTGAACTTTCTCATAGGTCTTTGAAAATTTTTCACAGTACACCACCTTTTCCCTTAAAAAAAAAATAGCTTATAGGTGTCCTTAGCTTTCAGACCCTCTCTTCTCTCAATCTGACAACAAACTTTCAGATGCTCCAGCTGTAGATTATTCAAACAGTGAAACGTCTAAGACTCTTGCTTCTTTCCACCTCTCTCTGAGTGGGTGCACTTTGCAGAGTGAAGATGAATCGTTTTCTAATTAGGGGTCATTAATGAAATAGAGGAATGGAACAAAGTTTATTACTTTTGGTAGATTTTGCTAAAGGTTGAAAATAGTATTACAAGTAAGAATTTGAACCTAGAAAATTGGCAGGCTCTTTTCAACTTCCTCTTCTTCATCACAATTTATTGCAAAGCTGGGAAATTGACCAGCATCTTTCCAAAACAGTAGTCTGGGGCTGTAGGACAATTTTTGAAATGCTTTCTTGCTTCTACAATTTATGCTCCTACTTTGTTATAATAGATTCTAGGGAGTAGGATTGCAGAGAAGAGTCAATATGGCAATCTTAGAGTTACTATTTTTAAAAGAATCTGCTACCAAGGTTGTATCTGTATGTGCATGTGTTAAATTAGCACTCATCATGTCAACTGCCTGGAAGGGTGTGCAGTTAATATAAATGCACAAAGAAATACATATATACCATTATATATATATAATATATAATATATATAACATATATGTTATATATATATAACATATATAACATATATAATAATGGCACTTTATAGGCAGTCAGTAAAATGTGGGAAGGTAGGTGGTGATGGGGCGTTGGGAGGATGATAAATGGTGGTGTGGTAGTGATAATAGTGAGTATGATGGTGTTGATGATGATAGTGGAAAAGATGGCGGTTGTGTGCTGACCTCAAGAAAACTTTAGAACTGTTTATAAGGCAGTGAAAAATGTCCTTAAATGAACTCTCAAGGAGAAATGTGACATGAGAAAGATCAAAATGAGTTACTCAGACTTAAAGGGAGATGGAACTATGAGCACTGTCTTCAGCCTACCTTTCTCCCTGCTAGTAGCCCAATTTTGTATCCCAGAGGTTCACTCCAGAACCCTCAGCACTTAGCCAAGCATAGTTTGAAAATCTATGGCATGAGATTAGCAAAGAAATGGCAAGACACTGGCACAGAAAGAGAAATACCACATGTTCTCACTAATGTGAGACAAAATTGACTATATAGGAGGAGAGAATAGAATAGTGACTACTAGAGGCTGAGAAAGCTAGAGAGGAGGAAGAGGGAGAAATCAGTTAATGAGTTCAAAAGTACAGTTAGATGAGAGGAATAAGTTCTAGCATTCTATAGTGCAGTAGAGTGGCAACTGTTAACAATAATTTAATATATATTTTAAGATAGCTAGAGAGAATATTCTACCAACACAAAGTCAGGACATATGTTTGAGGTGATGGATATGCAATTACGCTGATTTGATCATGACACATTGTATTCAGGAACTAAAAAACAATACTATACCTCATATGTACACCTAATGTGTTAATTTTTTAAAAAGGATAAAATGGCAAGATAATCTTTCTCTTACTTTAGGTCAAATGAAGGTTTAATATTTCTGGGAGGTAGACTTGGGACTGGTGGTTGTGTTGGGTGAGCTGCTGGGAGTGGTGACTGGCTGGTCGGATGGGGTGGTGGAGGTGGTGGCAGGGACGTCGTCGAGTAAGGTGTCTGGCTTTTGTTGATACCTAGGAGTCAAACAAACAATATTATGAATTTAGACAAGTCTTCAAACTACAAGGACTCATTATTTCAAGTAGAAGGTTACTTCAAGTATTAAATATAAATAAGAAATGCATCCTAAGAGAAACAATATAATATAGTATAATGTTAATAAAAATATAGCATAATGTTTAGTAATTTAAAGAGCCCAATTAGTATCAAGGAACATGCATCTTAAATGTTCCATTTCTTGAGATAAATTCTTGGAATTTAATTCCCACTACTAAGTAGAATATCCCTAATTTGAAAATTTGAAATCTGAAATATTCCCAAATCCAAAGCTTTTTAAGTCTCAACATGATGTTGCAAATGGAAAATTCCACGCTTTACCTCATGTGACAGGTCGCAGTTAAATGCTACAATACAAAAAATTGTATTACTTTCAGGCTATGCATATAAAGTATACATGAAACTCATAGAATTGGGTTTCATCCCTGTGATATCTCATTATGTATATGCAAATGTTCCATAATCCAAAAGAAAAAAATCTGAAATCTGAAACACTTCTAGTATCCCAAACACTTCAGATAAAGAATACTTACCTATCTGAGATATTTTATCTTAGTTTTTAAGCTTCCATAAACCTTAGTTTTAATACTCTGGACTCTGTGAATAGCTCACATCAGCTTTATACCACATTCTTTATGATGTTACAGATGCAGATTGTTGTTATTGAATCCACTATTTTAGACCAAAAGGGTTTAGTTTTCATGTCTATTCTCACTGGTAATACACTCATTAATTTTCTATGATCCTCTGAATCTTTCATAAATTATGTTTTGTTCAAGGTGTGATTTTAGACATTGAAATCTATTAGACAACCTCACAGGTAAATCATATGTATTATAGAAAATAATATGTATGTGAATAAAACTAAATCGATACAAATAATATATTGGATCACTGGAAAAGTCATGAAGTATGTTTTCTACACAAAAACGCATCATGACTTTTCCAACAACCCAATATAATTCTATTACCCAACAATAACTATGTGTTACATCTATTTGAAATATTTTGATGCAAATTACACACTTTCATGGAAGGAAAGAAAAAGGAGACTTATCTGATATTTTGCTATCACGTTTTTAATTTTTATCAATGTTCATAAAAATCATCTCAGATTAATGTAAATATAGTATAATGTTTAGTAGTGACACAGTTTGTATAGCCACAATAATTAAAAAAACTGTGGCCCTATTTTTGGATATTTACATTATTTATTTTCTTTTTTGTTGTAATAAAAAAATGGCTACGTCTTTATACATATATTTAAAAGTTTTTCTTAGGATGAATTCCCATAAATAAAATGCTGAGTCAAATAAAAATAAAATGCTGAGTCAAATAAAAATTTTTAAGGCATTCAATACAAAATATTATCTATCTTCTAGAACAATACCATTGATACCTTCATCAGTTAGCATATGAGAATACCCACTTTAGTACATCTCTGTCAACACTGGAGTTCTCATGTTTTGAGTCTTTGACAAAATTATAGGAAAAATTCTACCTTTTTGTTTTTATTTCATCTTTTATCAGTATAATTCTTACTCAGGAATTAGCAAATCAGATAGTGCCAAGTAACATATAACAACTACAGCAGACTCTTTCACTCTCCCCCACGAGAGCTAATAACTTCTAACATTGTCGATGTTCCTTTTACCTATATCTTTGTGTCTGTTACTTTATGTATATGGATACTGTTTGATACATGATTTTATTTTTAATGCTAGAGTGTGTGTGCAACATATGAAAGAAAGAAAGAACACCCAATGGGGATCTAGTCACACCCAAACCTTTTTCCTCCAATAGTCCATCCCATCAGGATCCTTGGCATACACAAATGCCCAAGTTATTTTTCGTATTTTTCATCTCCATCATATTTTTCAAGTTGATGGAGGTGGAACTCAAACCTTGGTCAGCCATGTGGTATATGGCTTCCTCTGCATGGGGCCTAACTCACTGCACCCCAGGACTGACCTTAATTCATGATTTTTAAAAATATGATTGACTTTTTATCTGTAGATGTGAATTTTTGCCCTTTCCTTTTCCTTCTAAAACAATGACTATTTTTGGATGAAATTCACATTCATTATGTAAATATTGTTCTTTGTTAAAGACAACTGGTGGATAATAATTATATTTGCTTTTTCAATCAAATTGCTATTGTCTTAGTTAATCATTGCCTCACATGACGATTTTCTTTTGAGTTCTTTTCACAGTTTCTAATAGTTTTGTAAATGTCTTTATAATTTTCTGAAAAAAATCAAACTTCTCAGATATTGATCAGTTCCAATATATCATCTCTGTCCGTTGCCCTAATATGACTTGGTTTTTCTCAAGGTCTGTGCATAGAGCTCATCCTGGACTTTCTCTTTGCCAACATCAAGGCTCTGAAATACTGATAATAAGTGCAAGATCTGAAGGATTTACATTCTGGCCCTGCCCTTACTGCTGGGCAACTTGGATAAGTGGTTTTCTGGTTCCATTTGCAAAATGGAAGTAATAGTGCTACCTCCTAGGGTTGTAGTGAGCACATGGCTAATGGCCTAATGTATGTAAAAGACTTAAAACAGTGGCTGGCATACAGTAAGTTCAAATGTTTTCTTTTTCATTCAACAAATATTGGGTCTTTGGGAAAGTCATGATACATTTTTGCAGAGAAAAACACAGGAAATTATGTCGCGATTTTTCCAATAACTTAATATTTATTGACTGTCTATTATATGGCAAGTTCCATTATAGGTACTAGGAACATAGCAGAGATAAAACAGAGACCATTTTTTGCTCTTGTGGATTTGGAGAGATAAGTAATATCTAAATGATATTAAGATGAATATATATAATTGCGATTCAAAGTATGGAAAGATTATATCATTGTGCACTACTGGCATCTCTTTCCAACTCTGTATTCAGTGACCTCACTATGATAGATACAAATTGATCTTGGGCATGGTGGGAGTATTAACCTCATGGTAATCAGCAAATACTATGAATTTACACTTGATTCATTATTTTACTGATTATTAACATTGAGAAAATGATGGCGGGCTGGCCCTGTGGCCTGATGGTTAAGAGAGCTCAGATGGCCGACTAAGGTTCAAATCTCAGCCCCAGGAGCTTGAAAAGCACATTGGGTGAATGTGTGTATGTATGTGTGTTTCTGCTCTTGTCCTGACAAGATGGAGAACTGGAGAAGGGACTGCAGCACAGCTATGCCCCATGAGGTGCTTTCTCTTTCCCCCTCTTTCTCTTTCTCTGATAAGCACATGCACCTTCTGGCAGAAAAAAGAATAACAAAAAAAGTAAGTGTTGGAGAAAATGTTAATAGTTTAAGGGTGTGTCATTTCTCTATTGTGAGTAGCATAAAACTGCAGAAATACTTTTCACAGCATTGGACAAATGTTTCCCAAAGTATTAGGTCATTTGGGAAGGTTATAACCTATTTTTCTGTTTTCTATGCAAAAATGTGGCATGACTTTTCCGGTGACCCAACAGTTGCCTAGTTTCTCTGAATATGGAGTTTGTATTATCTTTCTTGTTTTGGGATGGGTTTTCTTTGAGAGGAAAGGGGATGCCATCTTGGAAAATATTTCGTTTTATTTTTGCATGTCTTTGAGCATTAATAAGGTAATTTTTTCATGTTTACAACCATTTTCTTATTAATTGCATTATCAATTCACCTCTTTTTCACCTATTTTTAAAAGTTTATTTTTCTAAAAGAGAGAGAGAGAGAGACAGAGAGACAGAGACATCTGACAGGGTCTTCAAGTTGAGATCACTCACAGTTTCAAACTGTACCGATCATGAACATGTGCTGATGGACTCAGCGTGCTCAGGGAGGTCTCAGGCTACACACCCAGGATCTTTCCCATGTGGGTCCAAGTGCAATAAAGCTGTGCTACCATCGGCCCACTCAGCCTATTTTTAAAATAGTAGTTTCTTTTTGTTGGTTTATAAAATTTCCTTATTAATTATCATTATTATTAAAGGTATTAAGCTTGTTTCTCACATGAACAAATTGAATGTAATTTGGCTACTTTGGCTCCTGCTTCTACCTGTCTGTACCTTAAAAGAAATACTATAATGAGGACCAGCAATTGGCATAATGATTATGTCACTGGATCCCCACATAGTTGACTATGGTTTGAGTCCCAGACCCCGTGCTTAAAACTCACACAGAGCACACGTGCATGCCCAAATTCCCAAGCGGAGAATGAAGGGGATGGGGTTGTGATGTGGCCATCCCCCTGGAGTGTTATTTCTTGCTGTTTGTCTCTCTGTCTCTCTGGTGGGCACACGCTCCCTATAGCAGAAATTTCTCTAAAAAAAAAAACAAGAATAAAAAGAAATAACATAACTAGTAAAACTTATCTCCAAACCCTTGAAGAAAATACAACACTTTACTGGAAATTTCCTTAGAGGGGTAAGGAAATATACTGTGTATGTCATATACTGTATATATGACATAAAAAGTTTCTAATTCTTTTTAGGTATTTCTCCCTCCTTTCAGAGTCTTTCACTTATGGTAATTGCTAAAAATATTACCTTTTTTCTATATGTTCTCTGCACATTACCAACGCATTCCTCTTCTTGAAGTTTTAAATACTACTCAGGCCCTGCCCTTCTGACTTGTGACACTTCCTACAAGGTGTAATTCTCACATGTATAACTCATCTTCTCTTTTGCAGTTATTTTGGTAGGGTTCAAGTTGAGAGAATGAATTCCCTTATAAATGTGATACATTAAAAAACTATTAAATGCATGACATTTTTGTTAGAAATGCTTTGTCCAGTTAATTTTTGTCAGAGGTCATATTAAAAATTTTTGATATAAGAAATGATCTTTTCCTAATTCAATTAATTAGTCCCATTGCGTATAATTCCTGTCTCTATAGCTTTTTTTAAGGAAGACCTTCCTCATCCCATGAACAGATAACTTAACCTTACATTTTTTTCTATTTTTATGGGGCTTCATTTTCACATTCAACTCTTTAAGACTATTAGCAATTTTTTTTTTCCTTTGGGAGAGGTTTTTGCTACAGGGTGCAGGCGCTCACCAGAGAAACAGAAAAAGAGAGACAGAAAGTAAGAAATCACCTCCCAGGGGGAATGGCCACACCACAATTTCTTCTCCATTCCTCCTGGGATCTTGGGCATACAAACACGTGCCCATGCGAGTTTCAAGTCACGGGGTCTGGGACTCAAGCTGTGTACAAACACGTGCCCATGCGAGTTTCAAGTCATGGGGTCTGGGACTCAAGCTGTGGTTGACCATGTGGAAGTCCAGTGATGTAACCAGTATGCCATCTGCTGGCCCCAAGCTTACGAGACTTTCTGCTGAAGCATCCCTGTGGACCCCTGCTCTTCTGCCTATCTGGTGTCTATTCTTTTTTACTTGATTTCAGTAACTTGAGCAACCCAGAGAATGGTGTGCTTGCTTTCCACTGGACTTGAAATGAGGAGCGGGTGCTGGCAGCTACCACACTCACTAGACAAGGGCTTACTGGAGAGTGCAGCAAAACCAGAGGAAAACAGGACTGAGAGATGGTGAGGGATTGGTTGGAATTTCAATAAAAACTACCTTTGGAAAACCTTAAAGTTAACTTGTAAGACGTAAGGAGACACTAAACTAATGAAGGGTTCTGTTCCTCCTCAGGCTTGAGAGAACATGTGGCAAAGTCTTCCTATGTTACACTGATAGGGAGCTGTGAAGCATTTTGCTTTGCAAAATCTATGGTCACTTTCAAATATTCAGGGAATATATTTGCAAATATACAAAATAATTCTAAGGAAAACATTTTTGTTTTTCTGAGGGCAAAACAGGTAGATTTACCTTACTATAATATGATTGAATCTAAAAATCTCAATCTGGATTTTATTCAGTATCCTAAAATAGTACTATAGTAGTAATATTGGGGTTCTCAAAAGTGAAAAAAGTTTTTTTCTGATGGAAGGAAGGGGGCAAATATTGAAGGGGTAAAATGAGTAAATATGAAATAAGAAATAAGAGAAATATTAAATTTATAGGAAATTTCTGGGAGTAATGATTTTAAAGAACATTACTTTTATTTATTTATTATTTATTAATCTTATTTATTATTTAACAACCTATAGGGTATATGTTTCTATTTGATAATTAAGAAAACTACTCAAGCTCAGAGAGTTAGTGAGCAATCGAGTGGGGTTCAAGTTTGAACCCCACTCGATTTCTCATGCTGCCTCTGCTACATTTTGCTGCTCCTCAAAATAATAAAATGGAAGTTACTGGTAAGTTCAAACAAACATATTAATATACTTTCCCAAGATCTGGGTGTAAGTCCAGTTTTCCTCTTAGTTTGATTGCAGAAAGTGTTTTCCGTTTAACATAGGGCAGAACTGGTTCTGGAGACAGTAAAGGTCATATTCTTGAATTCTTCAGAAAGTTCTTAGAAAATGTGTGCTATGAAAAACTATGCACCTGCCATCTTAAACATGGTCTGATCTTCTCTACTGTAAAGGAACATAAAAGTACACACTTTTTTACTTTTGTCTACCACTCTACATATATGAGATTTTGCTTTTTCTCCGTCATGGTCAAATTTTGTGGAATAAAAATCTGTATTTGACACTTCTCTGTCTTTACTGTCACTCCTGGTGGAGTGAAGACTGAACAGATTCTGGGATGGAGAAACTTGGGCTTGATATCAGACTCCATCACTTTCATGTTAATCTCATATTTTTTATTATTAACATGGGAACTTGAACAAGTTGCTTGGCTTCATTAATTCTTCCTTTATCTCATATGTGAAATTTTCATATGCACATACTTGCAGAAGTCCCTGACACATTTGGAGGTCTCAGGAAATGGGTCTATTCTATTCTTTTTAGCTACTACTTGGTCTAGCTCCAACAAGAATCAGGGATGTAGGCCCAGAGATGCATCATTCATATGCTACAGTCTACCCATTCCCCCCACCCCCCAAACCAATAGGTCTAATCCTGGGTTCTGTTGAAGAATCTTAGAGTGGACTAAGAATCAAGATGTTTAACTTTAAATCCCTTAATGCACCGCAGTAAGTACCAATTCAACAAAATACGATTTTTATACTTGCGGATAAGTACATCAAATACACCCAGATGCAATTTTTATTTTTTAAAGAATTATTTACTTATTATTCCATTTGACCAAAGAGAGGCAGAGAGAGAGAGAAAGACAGAGAGAGCACAGAAGTCACCAGGTCTGGGACCTGAACCGCAGACGATCATGTGGGAGTCCATCGACTCAACCACCACACCACCTGCCGGCCTCAGATGCGATTTTCAACATGTGAATCTGATGGGCTGGTAGAAAGAAGACTTCTGTTAGAGTCATTCAGATCTGGGTTTGACTACTAATCCCCCATCCCACCCCTGTCCACCTCAGTATTGGTCGGAGGAGACAGACAATTTGTTTTCCTTCTTTACCTGTTAAAATGGAACAACTGGTTCATAACTTATGAGAATTTGAAATAATATGTGCACCTGTCCAGCACATAGTAAGTGCTCAAAACTACTTGTGAATTGTCCTAGAACTTTATACGGTTGCATTCTTTACATGACAGCCTCTTGATAAACCTCTGAGGGCACATTTATTTCCATCTGTGCAGAGACTGAGATTATCATACTCCAGTAATTTTTTCAAAAAGATTTCCATTTATGCCTGGAATAACATACTAATTGGCACACATCTGACCATTCTATAGAAAGTGAGCTTCTGAAGCACTACCTGCCCTCATGAACTCTAGTGTGTGGCTGTATTGCCATTGCTTGGTATTAACACCGTACAGACTAATTCAATTCTGAGAACCACCACCCGCCGTCTGCACACAGAGCACCTGTATGTGGTTTCTGATACTATTTTAATTTTCTTTAAAATTGCTGAAAATTACCTTTCATTTTCTTTCTAGTTATATGGAGAACTCCTGAGGGCAGGTCTATTCTGTCAACATCTGGGTATGTCCCTCGACTCTTTACATATGTCATTCACTGTAAGGCATTTAATCTTTTACCAATTTTGATGTTCTTTTACTATTTTTATCTTTAGAAAAGGAAACTAATTTAAAAAAATCACAAAAGAAATATATACACAGTGAAATCTTTAAGGAAATACAAAAGGGAACAGTGAAAAGAAAATCTCACTTTCTCTAGACCCATGTCTCCCATCCCCATCCGCAAAGACAACAGTTATTATCAAACTCTTATGATTATCAAACTCTTATGGATCTTTCCAGAAATGTATTTTATAGGGCCGGCTCTGTAGTGTACTGGTAATGTGGCTTTGTGTCTTTGTGCTCTTCAGCAGACCTAAAACCATTAAAGAATATCTTGGACTAGTCCACTAATTTTCCCTTGTCCTTTCTCCACGCAGAGAACACAGCCTGTCTGTCTCTATATTTACTTACATTTGCATAGTCTTCAACTTTTAAGAAAGTATATTAATCCTATTGCCAGCTTACCTGCATGTTAACACCAATGACTCTAGATTTTATCTCAACAGAATAGTTGCACTTTGGCTACTTCTTAAACCTACTGCTACAGGGCCCAACAGAAGCATAATGATTATGGCTCTGGATTCCCATGTAGTCGACTGTAGTTCCAGTCCCGGACCCAGTGGCTTAAAACTCACACTGGGTGTGTGTGCGTGCATGCTCAAGATCCTGAGAGGAGAATGAAAGGGAGGAGATTGCGACATGGCCACCCCCCTTGGGGAGGGTGACTTTAAAAAAGGGGGTGACAAAACTACTGCTATGAACTAGTTATGAAAAACACTAGCTGAGGGGTGGCTCCACAGGGCAGAGGTAATGTGCTACTCAAGAGAAGCTGAATCTCATAGAGTGACTATGGTTTGAATTTCTGGCCAGATCAGCCTGAAACACGCTGGGCACATGTGCAAGAACCCACTATCTGATACTCTTGGACCACTCTCTGATGCTCTAGAGGACTGGAGGAAGGGGACTGCAGTGTGACGAGACCCTGTGGAGGGTGCTCCTCTCTTTCTCTCATAGGCATGCACATGTGCTTTATCATAAATAAAAAATTAAAGTCTACATTTCTACAGAATGTACAATAGATATTTATTTTTAAAAAGGAATATTTGGTTGTTGGGAAAGTCATGAAGCATTTTTTTTTTTTTGCATAGGAAAACACGGAAAAATACATCATGACTTTCTCAATGACCTAATATATTTTGTAATTTTTTACATGAATAGGAACATGGAACATACATTATTCTGAACCTTGTTTTGTTATTTTAAGAGGAGATCATTCTGTCTTGGCACAATAGTGTCACCAGTCTTTTTTTTTTTTTTGGAGAGGTTTTTTGCTATAGGGCACATGCGCTCGCCAGACAGACAGAGAGAGACAGAGAGACAGAAAGCGAGAAATCATCCCTCAGGATGGATGGTCCCACCGCAATCCCTTCTCCTCCATTCTCCTCTCGGGATCTTGGGCACACAACACACGCACCCGGCATGAGATTTAAGCCACCGGGTTCGGGACGTGAACTGCGGTCAACTACATGGGAGTCCAGCTACATAGCCATTACGCTAACTGCTGGTTCCCTCACCAGTCTTTTTCATGGCTGAGTTCTTTGTTGAATGAATTTTGTAACTCCATAACGTATTTGACCAGTCTCATTATCACTAGAAACTTTAAATTATCAAAAAATTATTTTACAGGGTTCTAGTTTACATAAATAAACTAGTTCGAAGTATACAAATCAATGGTATTAGTATATTTACAGTTGGGAAACCATCATTATAATCTTATTTTAGAACATACATATCACCCCCAAAATAAGTTCTCATATCCATTAGCAGTCACTCCCTGTACTTACCTTGTCTGGCAATCACTAATCTACTTTTGCTTTCTATAGAGTTATCTTATCTGGACATTTCATATTAATGGGATCATACAATATATTTTTTGTACCTGTTTTCTTTCACTTAGTTAACTGTTTTTGTTGTTCAATCATGTCTAGCAGATACTAACACTTTCTTTTTCTTTTGGCTGAATTATATTACACTGTACAGATACATCACATTTGTTTATCCATTATCAGGTGATCAATATTAACTTTTTTTTTCACTATTTGGGTATTATAATGAATGCTGCTATGAACACTCCTGTACATGTCTTTTTGTTCATTTATTTGTTTTGCTTCTTTGAATTGCTGGAAGTCATGTGCTCTTGCCAGAGAGAAACAGAGGGAGAAAGCTCTCTCCAATGTGGCATGGTCATCTCTCAATCCCTTCTCCCTTTCTCCATCCTATAGGGATCTGGGGCATGCATGCAAACACACTCTGTTTTTCAAGGTGCCAAGGCTGGAAATCAAATCACGGTCATGCATGCAGCATCCAGCTTGCTCAACCACTAGGCTATAAGGCTGGCCCCATTTTTGTACAAGTTTGTGAGAACCTGTGTTTTCATTTCTTAAGAGTATATGCCAAAAATATAATTGCTAGTTACCTCCATGTTTAACCTTCTGAGGAACTACAGGTTCTTTCTTATTTTTTGATATTTTAGATGATTAGAATTATAAAATTATTCTTGGCCAGTGCCAAAAATAATTTTATAATTATAAAATTATTAGTATAGTGTAATCCTTTTTCCTCCATTTCTGCATCCCATCAGGATCCTGGGCATGAGGGCATGTGTACCTTGCGTCTTTTTCAAGCCTCTGGGGCCCAGATTCAAACCATAGTCAGCCATATGATATCCGGCTACCTATGGCAAGAGCTTAACTGCTGCACTACAGCACCAACCCAAAACATTTTGGTAAATAATGCCATTTGGTGAGACTTTATAAATTCGCATATCTTATACAGGAGGAAAATGCCTGCTTTACCACAACCTCACTCATACTTTTCTGCTCTTAACAATTCTGATGGTTATGAAGGAGAAATAATATCAGAATTTAACTCACATTTTTATAAGTGAGGCTGAGGATCTTTTCTCATATTTATAAGACGTTCTATTTCTGTAAGTGTATGTCTCCTTTATAAAGAATATTAGAAGTAGAGTACTCTGTTTAGCTAGGTAGCTGGAAAAATGACTGCCATCTATTTGGTGACTGGTATTTTATTTTATATAAGATATCATGTGGGCCAGTCAGTGACATAGTGGTTAAGGCAATTAGATCCCACATGGCCAATTGTATGGTTTGATTCCCAGACCCAGTGGCTTGAAAAACATGAAGAGTCCATGTGGATATGTGCCTAAAATCCCCCCAAAAGAAGAAATAGTGGAAAAGCGATTGTGGTATGACCATTCCCCATGGGGGCACGGAGCATGATTTGATTTCCAGCCTTGGCACCTTGAAAAGCACAGAGTGTGTTTGCATACATGCCCTAGATCCCTTTCTCACCTTCCCTCTTTTTCTCTGTCTGATGAGTGCATGTGCCCTCTTGTAAAAAATAAAAAACAAATATAAAAAATAAAAATCATGCACAAGATGGGCATGTAAATAGATATTTCTATTTCTATTTTATTTTTTTTCAGAAGGTTCTCAGTAGCCTTCAAGAGTAGGAACTTGAAACCTCTTGGTCACAGACTTAGAAAATATAGTTTTACGAAATTTTTCCTTGCCCCAATTTAAATTCATTTGTTCTTATCTTCAACTGATCTGTAAACCACAGTGGATGGGAAATTTTGAAAACCATTTTCGTTGAAAACAAAGCACCGTAACTATATTAGTAAGAAAGCATCTGCTTTGAGAGCAACTTGCCAAGAAAATGTTGGACAGCTTAGAATAGTCCTCCAAAATGGAAAGAAAAACTGTATAGAAGCATCAATGTTTGCATAGATAATCAAAGCAGAAATTAGGATGGAGATAAAGAAGTAGAGATCAAAACAAATCTGATGATCAACGGGAGGAAAAAAAGTAAAGAAAGGCTCTTTGATCACCATCTTACACTCCTCCATCTCAGACCTAACATTAACGTTTAATGTCTCTGAATATTTTCTTAATTCTTCAAAAAAAATGCTCCTAATAACTTGCTAGGTAGTCAATTAAAGTAATCATGAAGTGTAAATTATTTTTATAAATTATTTTCTTCATGTTTAATTCATAAAATAACATGGAATTAAAATTAGGCAGCAATTTGATAAGAGATTGGTGACTTTAGAGTATTTTTTAAGAATACTAATATTGCTTTATTAAAGTTTATTTATTTATTTTTTCCATGAGCAAGAGGATAGAAACAGCAAGGCGGAGGGACAGCATCCCAACAGGGCTGGGACTATGACGTCATGATCAACCCCAGCTTTAGCTGCCCTGGATTATAGGCTTGTATGTGCCTGGTATACCCAGAACCTTGCCAGGTGGATTAGCTTCACAGAGTACTTTACCACTGTCCAGCCCCAAGCATCATTTTAAAAAGAAAAAAATAACTCAGTATATAAGAAAAGTTCTTTATCAGATGCTCATAGATTACAGGGTGCCTCTTTCCTACCTAAGACAATAACTGAATTTCTTTTCTTCAAATGATAAGGGTTGTTCGAAAAGTGTATTAATAACTTACATAAGAATAAAGCAAGCACTGGAGGTCAAGTTTTAGAAATATCCCAGATTAACTTTTGTGTGTTGAGGGCAAATTGAATATTTGGGGTAAATCAACATGCAGACATCCTTTGAGAATTCCTTTAGGATGAAATCAGTAGAACTCAGAAATAGAACACCAATGAGCAGAGAAAGAACTCACACTGATGCTGCAGAAGCAATGTCACATGTTCAGGGAGAGAGGCACACAGGGGGCACTTACTGCAGATTCTACAAACTCAACCACATGGGAGCCAGGCAGGACCATGTGTTGATCCCTTGGGCTGAGAACGTCTGACTGTGGTGAGGACAGAATAATGCCCTGTCTCAACGGGGTGGCCACTGTGGGGATCCAGACCACTATGAACAAGTAAAGAGTAAGTTTGAGTTTCTTCATGAAATCTTCCACCTTTTCCATCAATAAATAACTCTGTGCACCAAACAAAGCACACTTGTGGGTTATATTAATTTGTGGCAGACATCTTTTATAAGTAGAGAAAATGGAAGTGCCATAAAGAAAATTTTATTAAGGGAAACTGCCTGACCAGGTTCATCTACGAAGTCTTTTTTTTTTTCCCCTAAAACAATGAACTTTTTTTTTTTTTGGAGAGATTTTCACTGTAGGGCGCGTGCACTCGCCAGACAGACAGAGAAAGACATAGAGACAGAAAGCGAGAAATCACCCCCCAGGGGGTTGGTCATGCCGCATTCCCTTCTCCTCCATTCTCCTCTCGGGATCTTGGGCATGCACGCACACGCGCCCGGCGTGAGTTTTAAGCCACCAGGTCCAGGACTCGAACTGCAGTCGACTACATGGGAGTCCACCGACATAGCCATTATGCCAACTGCTGGTCTCCTAATTCAATTTTTTAAAAAGTTGTATGCTTCCATGTTATTATTATTTTTTTTTTGAGAGATTTTCACTGTAGGGCGCGTGCGCTCGCCAGACAGACAGAGAGAGACATAGAGACAGAAAGCGAGAAATCACCCCCCAGGGGGGATGGTCACGCCGCAATCCCTTCTCCTCCATTCTCCTCTCGGGATCTTGGGCACACGCGCCTGGCGTGAGTTTTAAGCCACTGGGTCCAGGACACGAACCGCGGTCGACTACGTGGGAGTCCAGCGAAATAACCATTACGCTAACTGCTGGTTCCCAAAACAATGAACTTTTTAAAAGTTTATTTATTTACTTCTTGAGAGAGAAAGGGAGAGACTGAGTATACCCAACTGGGTCCTCACATTGTGATCCAACCTCAGCATCAGCCAATCCAGATCACAGGCACATGTGCTCTTGGTGTGTACAGGATGGCATGTACTGGGTGGTCCATGGTGAAGCCCCAATTTTTCCATGTGGGTCCAGTTGCATTACTGCTGTGCCCCTAAAACTATGAGGTTTTAAAGCGGATAAATTAGACCATCAGATCAAGCAGAGAGTAGTAATGCAGTGGGGAAAGACTACAACTGCCAACAAAACAGGCAGAGTGTCCCTGCAGTGCCCGGTCAGAGCAGGCGTGCTCTTGGTGGGACCACAGAGGGAGATAGAGCGACCCAGGTACCTGTAAGAGGCAGAACAGCATAGACAGATGGATGTCAAGAGAAGGTATTCAGTTCAATGAAATGTTTGTTGTTTCTCTTGTGACAATAACTGCTGTTGCCATGGTTATTTTTGGAAGATCACTTATATGGAACAAAGAAGGGACTCTGAGTCAAAAGATAGCTTTAAAATGTAAGAAAGGAATAAAATGAGACCTAGAAAAGGGAAAGATATTGAAGAGAAGACACAGAAGAGGAAAATATAGACACCATAGAGATGCAGTGCGGTACAGAGGAAAGAACATTAATGTCAAATTTCCCATTACATTTCTTTTTTCAATGGCTATGAAATCTTTGTTTTTATAATGCATTGTGGCAATGTTTGTCCTTTACTTGTTTTTTTTTATTTTTAATTTTTTAAAAAAATTAGGTTGAGGGCAGTCAGAATGTGGCATGGTGGTTAAGGAAGTAGAATCCCTTATGGCTGACTGCAGTTCAAGTCCTGGACCTGGTGGTTTGCTTTCTCACTATCATTATCACTTTCCCTCTCTTTCTCTCTGGTCAAATTGAAAAATAATAATTAATAAAATTAAATAAATAATTTTTAAAAAATTAGCTGGAGGTACCAAAAGGTATATTTTAATGATAATTAATGTCAATGTACACTTTGATTAAATTGTGTTTAAGATTTTCATTGGAACAAAAACGTAGTTTGAAAATTTGTGTAGAGAATTTGAGAATCTCTGAGACTGCCCAAAGACCTCAGATTAAAATAAACTGTCCTAATTGTTCACAGCTCAGTCATACTTATTGATCTCAAATAAAGCTATCTCCATCTCATTTAGTCTACCTGTACACATATTTTGCTTAATGATTCTTACCTCTAATGTCAAGTAATACCATATTTTATCATTCCCTACACTGAATTTTTAATTCTTACTTTTGTATTATAAAAATCAAATTGAAAACCATGTAACATTTACTATTGTGCATCAAATCTTGTATGAAGTCCAAGCATATTAGTGAATTGGTGAAACTAATATGTAATTAACTTTTTTGAGAGAGAGAGATTTTTGCTATAGGGTGTGTGTGCTCACTGGAGAGACAGAGAGAGACAGAAAGCAAGAAATCACCACTCCAAGAAGGATGGCCACACCATAATCCCTTGTCTTCCATTCCTCTCTTGGGATTTTTGGGAACTCATGCACATGCACTCGGTCCAGGATTTGTACCGCAGTCAGCTACATGGGAGTCTAGAGCTTCCACCACTACACCACCTGCTGGCCCCCATAATAAATATTTTAAAACCATTCAGATTAATTTCTCTCTCTCTCTCTTTTTTCACTCCCTCTATGAGAAATCCCTATCAATGCTACCTTTGGAACATGTGAATTCATTCACTTCTCTTCCCTTTACTTCACCACTCTGGTCTAAGCATCATCATCTCTTATTTGAACTATTACAAAAATCTTCTAGCCAGTCTTTAGGTTTCATTCCTTTGTTATTGTTGTTTATTTATTTTATTTATGATCTAGAAAGCATCACAAGGGCGAGAGAGAAGCACTCTCAACCAAGTCTCCCCAAACATGATCTCCTTCCTCTAGTCCTCTCGCCCTAAAGGATCTTAGGTGCCCAGACACCTGCACACAGCAGGTTTGGAAGCCAATGCAGGGAACCTGCAATCAGTCACTCAGCTTCCAGAACTGAAGTTGTCTGCTACCAACTGCATCACCACTAGGCTTCATTCTTACTTGCCTACAATTCATGCTTCACATCGAAAAGAGAAGCCCTAAGATGCAAAACAGATCATAACACTCCTCTTCAGTTTCAATGGATACTTATTACAAATTCCAAACTATGACCTTCTAAGATCCATGGAATTTAGTCAGTGCCTACTGTTCCAGTCTCTTGGAACAAGACTCTTTCCTCTACAGTTTTTGAGTCCAAGCAAGATTTTTTTTTGTTTCTTTAACCACATCAAGCTTGTTTTTGCCTAAGGAATTTGTCCTAGCTGCTCTCTGTCCAGAACTCTTCTCCCATATCATTGTATTGATGGACCCTTTTACCATTTCTGTTTCTGCTTAAATATCTTCTCAGAGAGGTTTTTACTCATTGAGATGATATAATATAAAATAGTTTCACTTCGTCTGCCATCTCCTCCGTCACTCTACTGTATCGATCTGTAATCTTGCAGTTCTTGGCATTCTCTGAATTTGCTTGTTAGTTTACTTGTGTCTTACCAGCTCCTCCAGCTCTCTATGAGAGCAAAAGTCACAGATAGCATTTTCATTGTCATCATCCCTGGCATAAACATAGAGTAGTCACTAAATTTTTGTTGAATGGATATATGAATAAATTAATGATCCTCTGACAGAAAAATTATGAATGGTCAAACCTACTTGGAGTTCACCACTCAGAATGACAACAAAGATTAAATGTTATAAATGATTATTAGGGGATTATTGAATTGAGGCCTATGGCAGTAGTTTCAAAATATGAGTACATAATAATTAATCAGGTACATATTTAATAAATAGGTTCTAGGAACCTATACTTGAGATTCAGATAAGGGTTCTTGTCCAAGACTCAGAGGGTCTGCATCTTTACTTAGAATTTCAGAGAGCTCTGATGCATGTGGCCTATGCACCATACACTGAAAAACACTGATTTTGTTTTCTTCTCCTTTATCTGAAATGGTAAAACTTGAGCCAGCTAATATTGACATGAATGTTATTCTCAAAGATGACAGAAAAAGCTAAGAAGAGGCCAGGCCAAACAGAAAATCAACAATTGCTAGACTAAGGACAAACATAAGCAGGTGGGACTCTTTTCCCATATAGAAATGGGTACCCCAGCTTTTTTGTACCTTAAAAATTCCAAAAAGTCATGGCTTTATGTGTTTTCTTGCTCATACCTGTGTGTGCAGATGTGTGCATGAGATGATTCTAGGGGCCAGCAAGATTGATGATTAACTTCTAGGAGAGAGGCGGGTTGTTACAGTCAAATCTCTGGCTGGGAGAATAAAAGGGAGTGTGGATGGGAAGACAGATCAGAATGGAGATTTACCTAGGCAGACATTACACTCACTCTTTAGCCTTCTTTATAGAGACTTAAATAACATTCTAAAGAAGGGACCCAGTTGGTTGGGGTAGGGGGTACGACAAGCAACTGTGTTAAACATCTATTAGACAGAGACTGGAGAAGGTGCCAGTCATTTGACCGAAGACCCTGATAGAAGCGGTGGGCAGGGCTGGTTGAGTTGATACTGTTCTGATGTGAGACAGACACATGGTCTGGAGCAAGCGAATGTTCGGTGGATGTAGCTAGCTGAGGGCTTCTTTGGTTCTCATTGGAAAAAACCCTTGCCTTTACCTGGGGATGCTGAGAGAAAAATGATAGAAGTTATTGTGAAAGTGTGTGGAGTCAATGCTCCATAATTTCATCATGGGCTCAACTATTTACATGCCTTTTACATGTCGGTTTCCTGCTGCGTACACTGTTTCTAAGAGATTTTCAGCTGCAGGCTCCCAACTATCTAGTGTTCTTCTTGGCCACTCCTTAAAGAATTGGGGCAGACAAGAATCTCAGAATTCTTTCGTTGGTGGTTCCACACAGGGGTAGGACAGGACCCACTTCCAAGAAAGTACGTATTTGGAACTGTGTACAGTGTGCAGAGGAAGGGGGTGTTTTGGGTTGTCACCAAGGCTAGAGAACATCACTGGATTTTAGAGATGAGATCCAGAAGTGTGAAGTGCTCCAGGGGTGGAGTCAGAGCACAGACCAGCTTCCCCCAAGCACAGAATCTTTTCTACGGGACCTCCTTCGGCTCCCCCATAGTGGTGTCTTCGCTTTTACTGTCTTGTCTTCAGAGAATTCCGAGTCATTTTTATATCAGCCTGAGAGCAGCTGCTCTGCTCATCAACATCATCCCCCAAAGCTGGTCTCAACTTTAACATAAAACAACTTGCAACTTGGATGACCCTGTTGCTCCTCATTTGGCACCAGTTAATCTCTGTGGCTTTACTTTAAAAGTACCAACCTTTAAAAAAGATAAATGTGGTTTTCCTTTCAACAGTTTTAAATTGTGGGGGAAAAAAGCAACAATGCAAGCATAGAGTTTCTTCAGAAATGAAGTTTTTTGGGAACCAGCAGTTAGCGTAATGGCTATGTCGCTGGACTCCCACGTAGTTGGCCGCGGTTCACGTCCCGGACCTGGTGGCTTAAAACTCACGCCGGGCGCATGTGCATGGGTGCCCAAGATCCCGAGAGGAGAATGGAGGAGAAGGGATTGCGGTGTGATCATCCCCCCTGGGGGGGTGATTTCTTGCTTTCTGTCTCTCTGTCTCTCTCTCTCTGCCTGGTGAGCGCACACGCCCTATAGCGAAAACCTCTCAAAAAAAAAAAAAAAAAAGAAGTTTTTTGTTAAAGTTAAAAGTCAAATAAAAATAGTAACGCAACTTCCTGATTTTCTGATTTAAGTCATTTCATGCGCTATTCCTTTGGTTTGGCTTGCCCAACCTGTTTCAATGGAGATGATGTAGGCAGTAAAAGAAATGCATCAGAAAAACCTGTTTTCACCTTGAAAGGTAGGGATGAAAACAGAGAATAAGAGGGCAGCCAAATTTCCAGAGGCTGGGTTGTTACCATTTCAATTAGGCATGATGCCCCTGTGGGAGGAAGGCAGCTGTCCTCTTCTAGGTGCTGTGTCTCCGTCTTGGAAAGATGTACATTGTCTCAAGAACTTTTGTCTTGGCAGCAATGCGATATAACTTTTGCATGGCTGTCATTATTTCACTGTCTGCATTTACTATTTCCGTACTATCCTGAATTTAGTCACATTGCACAGTGGCCCTGCAGCCCAGAGGCTACCTATCTGGTTTCCTGAGGGCTGTGGCTAACCTCCAGAGTTTATTGTTTCTCTTGCTGCCTTTTTATTATTATGTCCCTGTTACCCAGAACAAATTCTATTTCCTTAAGGAACTAACAAACCAAAGAGGCCTGTAACCTACCTGTTTCTTTAAATTCACAGGGCTCCAGAGCTTAAAGGCACCTTTTCAGGGGGGATGGGAGTAGTCTCTAAGTGGTCCAAGAAGTTACTTGCCCAAGACCTTCCAAAGTTAAGATAGTTGGGCCCTGAATGGAATCTCCTGGCAAACCCCAATTACAGAGTCCGGTTGAATAGTTTCAGGCTCATTAGACTCTTTGACCCTTAGCGTGCTCAAGCTATTGATTGTCATACAATCAGAGAACCATTTACGGTGCAAAACCATCGTTTCTTTCCAGTGAGTTTTTCAAATTTCGCAACTGCTTTACTTCAAACTTTTGAAACTCAAATTTAATATAAAAAAGTGCAACAACAAAATCCACGTTTCTCTTCTTCGTCTCTCTCAAGTCCTTGAAGTTGTACGTGCATATGTGTGTGCTTTATGAGATAAGATGTCTTGCAGCTCTGGCTTTGAACAACAAAGTTGCTGAAGCTGTTAGAAGCTGTAAGATACCCACTTCCTACTTTGCTGGTGACATATTTTTGCAAAGATGTTCTCACTCAGCTTCCCCATCTCTAGCAAACTAAGATTTAGAACAATAACTTTAAGTTCCTTTTTATATTGCTTCTGCTCTGTACAGTAAAATAACTTTCCTAGCAAACACAAACTATTTTTCACCAGTGAATTTGAATGATAAGTATTACTGGTTATCACATTTATTAAATACAGCCTTTCACCCAAAGCTAGTTCTTGGGGACATTGGTGCTACTGAGATATTTTGAGAGAGAGAGAAGGAAAAAAAAAAGGTTCTGGTGCCAAATATGGATTTGGAAATTGTTGCAAACTATCCTTTCCCTTTGATATTCATAGTGATCATTAATGTCATAAAGACTAATTCAACTTTGCTTAATCCAGAATTTAAAAAAAAATATTTGAGGAGCTGGCAGGTGGTGTGGTGATTAAGGACACTGGACTCCCACATGGATGACTGCAGCGTCACGGGCCTGGTGGTTTCCTTCTTTTTTTTTTTTTTTTTTGGAGAGGTTTTTGCTATAGGGCGCGTGCGCTCGCCAGACAGACAGAGAGAGACAGAGAGATAGAAAGCAGGAAATCACCCCCCAGGGGGGATGGTCACGCCGCAATCCCTTCTCCTCCATTCTCCTCTCGGGATCTTGGGCATGCACGCACACGCGCCCGGCGTGAGTTTAAGCCACCGGGTCCAGGACTCAAACCGCGGTCGACTACGTGGGAGTCCAGCGACATAGCCATTACGCTAACTGCTGGTCCGGTGGTTTCCTTCTTACTTTCCCCCTCTCTCTCTTGCTCTGTCCCTCTTGGTCAAATTAAAATAAATAAATACAGTTAAATAAAATAATTCTAAAAAAAAAGTATTTGAATTACTTTGCCCCTGTAACTATCCTTTACTTTCCTCTCAAAATTTTGCACATGCCCACACAAGTACCTGGCATAATCTTCAAGGCACTGGGTCCAGGGCTTGAAATGCTGGTGGTCATGTGGGAGTCCAGTGCCTCAACTACCATGCCACATGCTGGCCCCCCAGGGGACAATATGTTTTTTTCAAGACTCACATATTGTAATACGAATTCAGACTCTACAATCAAAAGACCCAGCATTCAACTTTGACTCTACTTCTTACTAGTTACATAACTTTGGGTACATTACTGAGCCTCAGTGTCTTCAGTGCAAAATGGGGAGCATAAGGACAGATTGTGATAGAATGCGAAGAGAAGGGGGCAAAAAACTGGCAGAAATCATATCCAAATAAAGCAGAAAAAACAATGCTTACGTTTTTAAGATTCAAAAATACAGAAGTCCTGTTATTATGTTTCTTTTCTTTCTTTCTTCTTTTTTTTTTTTTTGCTAGGGCACGTGCTCTCACCAGAAAGACAGAGAGAGAAAGAGAGACAAAAAGCGAGAAATAACCCCCACCAGGGGGGATGGCCATGCCACAATCCCTTCTCCTCTATTCTCTTGGGATCTTGGGAACGCACGCACACACATGTACCTGGCGTGAGTTTAAGCCACTGGGTCCAAGACTTGAACCATGGTCAATTACATGGGAGTCCAGCAACATAGCCATTATGCCAACTGCTGGCCCCCATTATGTTTCTCTTTTTTAGAGGTTTTGCTATAGGGCACATGTGCTTGCCAGACAGACAGAGGGAGAGAGAGAGAGAGAGAGAGAGAGAGAGAGAAAGCAAGAAATCACCCCCGGGGGGATGGCCACACCGCAATCCCTTTTCCTCCATTCTCCTCTCGGGATCTTGGGCACGTACGCACACGCACCTGGCGTGAGTTTAAGCCATTGGGTCCGGGACGTGAACCACGGTCGACTACGTGGGAGTCCAGTGACATAGCCATTACGCTAACTGCTGGTCCCCCCATTATGTTTCTTATAACAACTGAAGTTACTTTTTAAAATCTCTAAAAAATGATCACTTTGGAAATTATCACTGGGTATAGTAAAATGGGTTGTTTTCCCCCTTCTTATTATATATTTAAGTTTACTTCTTTCTTCCATGAGTGAGACAGAAAGAGAGAGAGACAGATAGAAAGACAGCACCCCCAATATGGTCCTCATGCTCCGCCTTGTAGGTAGACACCATACACTGAGCTCTCCTTCCCCTTCCTTTGGGCCCTCTCTCCCTGAGACCCAGCTGCTGGTCTGGCTGGGCCTTCTGAACATTTTGTGACCATGCCCTTCACCTCATGGAATTGGCCTAGGGTTGGAGCCACTCCAAAAGTATGCGTATCCCTTCCACATTAACCTTACAAGATTAGGGGAAGTAAACCCTAAACATACTCTACTGATTCTGCTCATTGATAAGCTAACCTTGACTGTGACCTTCAAGCAACGTCCGTACAAACCAGTGACAGGGAGTCTGCACCCATCTTTAATTGATCTATGAATGGTTCATTCTTATTATATAAAACCTGAGTCTATGGTGGCATGGCCTATTCTCTGCCAGGCTGTCAGGGGAGCATTCCATCCTAATGTGAGGAAATTCAGGACTTTCCCTGCTGGATCTCCAGGTGTGTTATTTGGAACTGGTAAATATTACAGATTTGGCGCTCCCCCAGAACATACCTCTAACCTCAGCCTGGGAATATGGCACGCACACACTAGGCACGTTTACGGAGGTATGTGGATGTGAAGCCGAAATCTTCTGTTGTGGGTCGGCCTTTCAGAGTGTTGCATTAGTGCTGTGCTACCATCTGACCCCTTCTAAATCTCTCCACACATTCCAAGAGTTTTTCTGATTGGTGCATAGTAATTTTCTTACAGTGTTAAGAGAGCCCTTTCTTTTATTTAGGAAACATCATCTTGGAAAGAACACAGAAACTTGCTCAGTTTAAATATCTTCCTCCTAGCCCCAACTCTCGGAGGGTTGGGCACAACATAGTTTGTATGTAGTTCCTCATGTAAATGGAGGGTGTAGTTTGGATGTAGTTTTCCATGTAAATGGAGAATGAAAGCTTGTTTATTCCTAGGCTAGCTAACCAGAGCCTTTTCTAGCTCATGATAATAACAAGTAGCCTCAGAGTGCTCTCTATATGCCAGGTACTGTTTTAAGAGCTCTGCCTATAGAAATACTCATTTAATCTCACAAACTCTTTATGAGGTAGGGAGCATTATTGTTTTCATCTGTAGGTGAGGAAATAAATGCAAATAATTAACTTGCCCAAAGTCTGACAATCACGGAGGGGCAGAGCTGGGGTTTAAACCCAAATAGCTTGGCTCCAAAGCTTGTTCATCTGACCATTGTGCCCTCCCAGGGGTGCCAAATGGTAGAATGGGCTAGTTTACTGAATGGCAGCTCAAAACATGGGGTAGAGTTAGGAAAAAGAAAAACAGATGAGATCTTTTTCATTTCTAGGAGATAGAGAACGAGTTCATAGATTTCACCTTTTTTGGTAACTTTTTACTTCCTATGTCTCAGCGTTTCTCCCACTGAGAGTCTGAGTTACAGAAAAGTTGAGTTGCTATACTGCCGGGCTCTCACTTCTCTCCAGGTGTCTGCACGCACATGTCTATTCTCTTGCACGCTTGCTTGGTTCTGCCTACTTTATCTTTGTGTTAAGCTGAGGCCTTAGTTCCAATAAAAAGCCTTCCTTCCTTAGCCTCCAGAAGTATTTAAATCTCAGAGCACCCAGTACTTTACACTCTCCTTACTTTAGTGTCTGTCACGATATTCTATAAGTGCCCACTTAGGTGTCTATGGCTCCTGTCAGAAGGTAAACTGAAGAAGAGCAGAGATACAGTGTCGCATCTCTGCTGGATCCCTAGGGCCTAGTACAATATCAAGCATATGGTTGCAGCTAATCTGTATTTGTTGCTATCCATGACTGCACCATTCTCCCGTGGACTACCATGTTCAAAATAATTACGCTTCCTCCACAATTTCCTTCTTCCTAGTGCATGAATGGGAAAATGATACCAGATTCTAGTATGCTGCTGAAGAAACGAGGAGAATGTTTCTACTCAAGCTCTACCTCCTTCATCCTGTTTCATTTTCATGTATCCACCATTCCTCTCATGCCCGTCACCAACAATTTCTATTCCATTCTTCCTGTCCTTACGCGTCTGAGGGGATCCTGTGCAGCAACTCTGTGATGAACATTCACAACTGGGTATTAGTGAGGACTCTCACGAAGTCCCTCTTGGAGACTGACCAGGCCCAAGAAGCTATTTGGGCAGAACCCTCACCACACTGTGCTTGTTTTATCTTCTTAGAGACAGAACACACCTGATGTGGAAGCAGAGATGTTATGGCAACAGATGCTATAGCTGCTGTGTCACGTTACCATGCAGTGGGAAATGGTGGTGGGTGTTTCCCACTGAATGCTGGCCTAGC
This sequence comes from Tupaia belangeri chinensis, assembly GCF_000334495.1. NCBI lineage: Eukaryota > Metazoa > Chordata > Mammalia > Scandentia > Tupaiidae > Tupaia > Tupaia belangeri. The sequence continues at coordinate 1,450,844 of NW_006160001.1, read as the reverse complement.
TAAAACTTAGCACAGTAGAGGGAATAGCAGCTTGAGAGGATATGGTCTACTTTCTATTGGTCCTGCGTCTACTCCATATGTCATAATATTGTGCTTAATAATCCCTTTTATTGAAGCTGTCTTACAGAAGCCCTTTTTTTAAAAAAAATATTCTTTACTTAATTTTATTCATCATTACCAAAATTTTTAAATTTTGCTATAGGTCACACACACTCTTCAGAGAGAGAGAAAGAGAGAGAGAAAGCTTCCAGGTCCAGGAATTGAACTGTGGTTGGCCATGTGGGAGCCCAGCACCTTTAACTTCCACACCACCTACTGGCACTCTTATTGAAGTTGTCTTTATAACCAGGCTATAATATTCTACATTCTCTATTTTTAGTGACTATATTACCAATAATAACTATTTTGTTGGTATAAATTGAAGAGATTATATGTTATTGTTTTCCCCTATATTTCTGGTACAGAAATTTAGCCTGTCACTCCATGCACTCACCTAATGCTTGCCAAGGCATTTTTCTACGTACAAGGGGAAGCTTGTGCATGGTCCTTGCTTTTATGAAATGCACAATACACAGGGATTCCATGACAGAAATAATGAATGTCATAGATTACAATATGTCCAATATAATAGGTCTTCAAGAAGTTCACAGATAATATACACTATGAAAAATCTATGTATGAATTTTGAAATGTTTTTGCACTGAAATAAACTTTGTAGATAATTTTTTTTTACAAACTTTTTGAAGTTCCCTTATACTGTGGGAAATGTTGATGCAGTTTAGAGATGTGGGAAATGAGGTAACAGATGGAGACTGGTGACAGACATGTTTAATATCTGTACTGTCTTATTTATATTATACTATGACCACTAGGCACATGTGGCTGTTGGACACTTAAAATGTGGCTACTGCAACTGAGCAACTGAATTCTGAATTTTATTTACTTCATCTAAACTTAAATAGCTACTGTTGTTAGTGAGCAGTTTGAATCTAGACAATAGTCTAACAGACAGGTAGAAATGTAAAAACTCAAAAATTCACAGAGTCTCAAAAAGGAGGCTAGGATGTCAACGACATAGAGAGAGAGACCCAAAACTCCTTTGAACTCCAAATGCTTATACTACCTGCCTTTTTCACATCTTAAAGAATGTCAAATCTTTTCTAATTGAACAAGTTCAAAAGAAAAATAATGGTTCTTTCCTGAATCCTGGTCAGTCTCTCAAAATCTATGACCACCTTTTTGCTGAAACCAGAATCTTGGGAGTCATCTTGATTCATTCTCACCCACAAAGTTGAGCCATCATTTTCTAATCTTAATTTCTCAAATCCATCTTCTATTCCCTTCTCTTCTGCCACATCCCTAGATCAAGCCCTTGTTTTGATTACTGCATGGTTTGGTCTCCTACTTTAAAAAATAATTCGAAAAATTAAAGTTTATTTATCTATCTCTTTGATGAGCAAGAGAGATAGACTGACAGAAAGATAGCACACCTCCTACCCCCATCATAGAGTTACAATGCCATGTTCTATCCCCAGCTTCAGCCAGTCTTGAATCATGGGCACCAGTTTGTCCTGCATACCCAGGAAGGTCTTCAGTTGCAAACTCTGAGCCTTTCCGTGTGGACCAGTATCACAGAGTGCTGCATTCTACTGCTGTGCCACCATCGGGCCCCTAATTGTTTTCATAGCATGAGATATACCCTCTGGATAAATTTTTAAGTGCACATGGGAACCAGCAGTTAGCGTAATGGCTATGTCGCTGGACTCCCACGTAGTCGACCGCAGTTTGCATCCCGGACCCAGTGGCTTAAAACTCATGCCGGGTGCGTGTGTGTGCGTGCCCAAGATCCCGAGAGGAGAATGGAGGAGAAGGGATTGCAGCGTGACCATCCCCCCTGGGGGGTGATTTCTCGCTTTCTGTCTTTCTGTCTCTCTCTGTCTGGTGAACACATGCGCCCTATAGCGAAAACCTCTCCCCTACCCCCCCAAAAACTTTTTTTAAGTGCACAATACATAACTGTTTACAAAAGGTATCATATCAAACAGCAGATCTCTAGTGCTCATTCGCCTTGCATAACTGAAGTCATATACTGGTCTCCTACTTATTTATACTGCTACTAGAATAATCCTTCGCAAACATCAAATCGGACCAGGTCATCTTCATATTTAGGTTGCAGCCACAAATTCTTAACACAACTTATAAGTCTTGGTCCCTGTCTTCCTCTCCATTACTGTCTTTTTCTGCATTTATTCCATTCTCTTCACTGCAACCACCTCAAACAATGCTGGTGTGAATAGAGTGCAGGTGGCACATACAGACGGCATACATGTGTGTGAATATATGGGTATGTAGTCAGATATCAATTATCACTGCCATTTACTTACACCAAAATTAGAGAACATACTTAGAGGTATTGTGCAAAGTACCTCTAAGTAATAAAAATAAATGCTCTTTGGGCCAGTTCTATGGCCTAGTGATTGGGGTAGCCAGATCCCAAATGGCAAAATGCCTGGACCCAGCAGCTGAGATGTATGCTAGGCATGTGCATGTGAATGCCTAGAAGCCAGAGGGGGTAGAGAGAGATGTAGGAGTGGAAATTGTGGTGTGGCCATTCCCCATGGGGGGTGATATCTTCTCTCCCTCTTTGTTGGTCTGTCTTTCTTACATGAGCACACACCCTCTAGCAGAGGGGAAAAATTATTTTATTTAGACCTGAGGTCTATTTTGCTTGATATAAAGTAAAAAAAAAAAATTATAGAGATATTTTTGCTACAGGATGCATGCACTCACTGGAGAGATAGAGACAGAGAGACACAAAGCAAGAAATCAGCCCCTGGGAGAGTGGCCATGCTGCAATCCCTTCTCCTCCATTCTCCCCTTGTGATTTTGGGCATGCATGCACACTCACCCAATGTGAGTTTTAAGCTGCGAAGTCCAGGACTTGAACTGTGGTTGACTATGTGGGAGTCCAGCAACATAATGATTATGCCATCTGCTGGTCCCAATATAAGGTTTTAATTAAGTGAATGTTTCAAAAAGAAACAGGTCATAATACATCATTTTAACTGGGTTATTAAGTATGACCTAAAAGTCTAGTATGGGAAAAATGAAGCTTATTTTAGCACCTTTGTATCCCTTGCTAACTATAACAGTTCATCAAAAACTCAATCAAGGAAAAAACAAGGTGCCACAGTTTAAAGTCTTTGAAGGTCAGAAATGGAGAATACTGGGAAAACGAAAGACTTCTTGAGGGAATAAAACAGGGGCAGCCAGCCAGGAACTTTGAATTCTACCCAACAGAAATAGTGAGAACGACGATTGAGTTCTTGGATGGATGAAGTCAAGTGGAACTCTTCTGGCTGCAGTGTCTGAGATGAAAGAGGATCATCCATGTTGAAAACTAATCATCAAAGGAACTACCTTACAGTGCACTGAACCCCAGTGCAGAGAAATGACAATATAATTCAATCTCTACTACAAGCATGCACACAAACTCAAGAATCTCCAAGCATTAAAAAGACAACACCACCAAAGGAGAACTCTGAAGTGAAGAAATAGTAGAACTGACACCCAAGGAAACAGAGAAATACAGCAAGAAAGATACAGAAAGAGCATCAAAAGAGGACCAAGTTGATGTGATCGCAAAAATCTTTAGTATTGAGTTTAAACAAAACAAAATGTAATTTAACATTTACAACAATTAGATGACATTTTTACTAGTATTGGTTGAAAACTAAGGCATTGCTATTGATCGCCATCTATTATTCATTTTTTTTTCCAATGGGATCTTTATCTGAGCTTTAGCTTCTTTTCTCCTTTAAAAAGTTTAATTAGGGAACCAGCAGTTAGCGTAATGGCTATGTCGCTGGACTCCCACATAGTCGACCGTGGTTCGTGTCCCGGACCCGGTGGCTTAAAACTCACGACGGGCATGTGTGCGTGCGTGCCCAAGATCCCGAGAGGAGAATGGAGGAGAAGGGATTGCGGCGTGACCATCCCCCCTGGGGGGGGACTTCTCGCTTTCTGTCTCTATGTCTCTCTCTCTCTCTGTCTGTCTGGTGAGCGCACGTGCCCTACAATGAAAATCTCTCAAAAAAAAAAAAAAGTTTAATTAAATTGTGGCCAATGATTTGAGTCTTTAAGATGTACTAGAAACTTTGTTAAGTATTTTTCTACACATTCTTTTAATCCTTACAATAACTCTATGACCTAATAGACTTCTTATGTCCATTAATAGATGAGAAAAATTAGGTTTAAAAAGGCTAAGAACCTTCACTGGGCCACCACTGTAAGTAACATGGTAAAAAATATTGGGCCAGGCTTTGGTATGGTGGTTAAAGCAGCTGAATATCACATGGCCACCTGTGAGGTTTGAACCCCTGACTGGTGGCTTGAGTAGCACCCCGGCATGTATGCCTATGTGTCTAAAATGCTGAAAGGTGGGAGAAATAGAGAAGGAAAAGGGATTATGTCATGAATATTTCTCATGGGGGATTTGTTTTTGTTTTTGTTTGTTTGTTTGCTTATTTGTTTTGTTTTCCTTCTTCAGTGAGCATATGTGCCCTCTGTGAAAATTGAAAAAAAAAAAAGCACCAGTGATACTCAAGACAAAGTAAAAAAAATACTAGTATTGAGGTATGAGGCCAGCAGATGGTCCTCTGATTTCGAGTCCTGGACCTGGTGACTTAAAATCACACCGGACATGTGTGCGTCTGTGCCCAAGATCCCGGGAGGAGAGTAGAAGAGAAGGGATTGCAGCGTAGCCATCCCTCCCCTCAATGATTTTTCACTTTCCCTTTCATTGTCTCTGTCTCTATCTGTCTCTCCAGTCAGTGTGCATGCCCCAAGGTGATAACTTTTAAAGTAAATAAATTTAAAAAATACTAGCATTTTGGTAAATGGATTTTGAAAATCTCAGTAACTATGACTGTAAGAGCTGGTGCTATGTTGATAGAGGCCATAATGAAGATGGTAGTCCACAGTCCTGCCCAAGGTGACCACACTTTATCCCTTGACATGTCTCCAAGCTTGGTGATAGCCCTTCCTGCCCATTCAAACTGACCAGTAAACCTCAGGGATGAGAGATGCTAAAAACGCTGAGGCTTTGGGGGTATTCTTTTCTTTTTTTTTTTTTTCTCCTAAGTTTTATCATTTATTTCTACCATCAGGGAGAGGAAGAAAGGGATGGAGAGAGATAGTGAGATTGAGAAATGTTCCCCCTCCTGATAGGGTCTTGACTCCATGATCTACTCCCAGCTTCAGCCAGCCTGTGCCTGGTATACTCAGAGAGGTCTCTGGATGAGAACCTAGAACCTTCCTAAGTGAGTCAGCCTCACAGAGGATAGTGTTTTACCCTATGCCATTATGTGACCCTTGAAAGCACTGTTTTTTCAATGCTCTGAATCTGATCAGTGCCCAAGCCCTAGTGTGCTGGCCTAGTAACTCTACTACCCAGATAACTCAACCTTTGGTAACAATATTCATCTTATTCTTCAATAACCTTTAGTACATGGAGTACATAATCTTCAAAATAGACCAGCCGTTGGCATAATGGCTATGTTGCTGGACTCCCATGTAGTCGACCTCAATTCGAGTCCTGGACCGGGTGGCTTAAACTCATGCCAGTCGCATGTGCATGTGTGCCCAAGATCTTGAGAGGAGAATGGAGAAGGGACTGAGGTGTGGCCATCCCCCCTGGGGGGTGATTCTCACTTTCTATCTCTCTGTCTCTCTCTTTCTGGTGAGTGCATGCGCCCTTTAGCAAAAATCTCTCCCTCCCCCCCCAAAAATATAGGCCTATGTTCTTATAGTTTTTAAAAATTAGGCCAAAGTAAAAGAAAGCTAGGAGCTTGTCCTAAAGTAAGGAGTGCTTTTCCTTTAAAATGCTTTTTAGTTGGATCTTCAAAGATCTGCAAGTTTGAAGAAAAGCACTCTTGAGTTTTGATGCTGCAGACAGATCCCTGTGTCTGTGAGCCTCAAGATAAAAAGAAAGGGTGGATGCTTGATAAAAACATTTTTCAAGCTTGTCACTCTACTTTTGAAAGCTGGAAGCTTTTAAAAATTTCACTGTGAAATTAATAGGATAACTTACATGAAGGACTACAAACATGTAGTTATCTATGAAAAGTGAGGTATATTATAAAGACAAGAGCACTTTTTAAAAAAAATGAAGTTTTCATAGTTGTTTTTAATGGGTAGGGGGAGTCAGTGGCAGATGCTCTGTTGCTAGAGAGGCTTGAATTCCAGTATAGGCTGGAATGCTTTCATTGTGTTGCTTACTGTTGCTCTGCTGGGGCCAGTGCTCATGGCCTCCAGCAAAACTTAAAGCCAACTCACAAAATATATTTAGCACTACTGATGATACTCAAAGCAAAATAAAAAATGCTCATTGAGATAAGCAAGCATTCTCCAATGGGGTCTGGTTACACCACAATCTCTTTACTTTCCATTCTCCATCCCATCAGGATCTGGGGCATGCATGTACACCCAGCGTGAGGCCAACAGGCCCCAGCTGAGATCTGGTTTCCTCTGCTCAGTGCCTAATCCCGAGCCACAGGGCCAGCCATTAATACGTTCTAATTTAATGAACAGTACTTATGTGTGCCATGTGAAAACACGGTGTAAAGCAAGCTTTAAGGCCAGTGCATAGCAGAAGGGGGAGAAAGGAAATGGAAATGAAAGAGAAGCGAGAATAGAAAAAAAAAAAAAAAAAGGAAGAAAGGAAACAGGGAGAAAGAGAGACAGGAGTTCTTGGTTGCAGGTGTTCTGTGGTTGGAGCGCCACACCAGTCTTACATGCTGACAGCGAGCTAGTGTGTACAACTAGCCACAGTTAAAATAGTGGGAAAAATAGTGGGAAAGCTGTTGCTCTTTAAGGGTCCCAGGCATTCTTCAGGAGGCCCTGGCTCTCTTTGTGATCTAGCAAACTAAGGGTTAATACCTGCCAAGTCAAAGCCTTTGTGACTCTGGTTCAGCCACTTCAAGAAGTCAGAGCTACCCATTCCAAATGTTAGCTATTTGAATAGCACTGTAACTAAGCAAATGTTTCAGACCAACCATAGGGCACCACCTGCTTGCTTAAATAGATTACTCACTCATCTGCATGTTTGGATGTGATCACGAGCTTCTAATATCCTGTCTTAGTGTGATAACAGTTCTTTTGTTTTGAGAAAATGCCTATGGCTTAGAAACTCTTCCTCTTGGCCCCATTCTCTTGATCTATCTTACCCCCACTATAATAGTTCTGCAGACTGCAGTTATTTCTTAATGTGAGCCAAAAACAATCTGCAGTAGGATTAACTGGCAAAGCAGAATAGCTATTGGGTCATTGGAAAAGTCACGACAATTTTTCAATATTTTTCTATGCAAAAATACGTCATGACTTTTCCAACCCAATATTTCAATACCTGGGTTTCACCGTCCACTTCTCAAACTAGAAACTTTGGAGACATTCATATGCAACTTAAGATCTGAGAAACTTTGAAAGACCAAGGTCCAATTTTGATGAATTCTTGCTCTCTCTAATATATAGTGTAGGTCAGAACTGCTATTCACTTTAGCTATCTTTCTCCTTAGAGACCTACTTAGTGTTCACAATGATCAGGAACATGTGTAAGAGAGGTTGGTTGGCTAGGTGCCCTTGTAATAGTGGGTCGTTGGAAAAGTCATGATGTATTTTTGCATAGAAAAAACATAGAAAAAAATATATCATGACTTTTCTGATGACCCAATATTTTAATTCAAAACAGAGCCTAAAAACTTTTAAGTGCTGGGTGTGGTAGAAGAAAACCATTCTCCAGCATTCTTATTTATTAAGGATCTCTGGTTTTTAGGCACTGAAAATAGGTAATAGGAAACAATGTAAGCAACCATCTCATTGATCTGCAACAACTCAGTTCCCATACTTGTACTGGGATTGACCAAATTCTCCTGGATATAGTCTACGCATTAACAGTTCACTTCTAACAGTATTAATAATGGCTATCAATAGCAACACAAAATAAAGTCACTCCTTCCCCCACGGTCATTCCTTCCCATTTACTCCTTTTGGGGAGGAAGATCTTTGAATAAAGGACTCCTACTTATATGCAAAAGAAAACAATAGCCAAGTTTATAGGTATGGGTTGGAAACAACAGAACCGTTCCAAATAAAGTAGAAAGTGTTTCTATTTATTCATTTATTTACTCCTTTTGGGGAGGAAGATCTTTGAATAAAAGACTCCTACTTATATGCAAAAGAAAACAATAGCCAAGTTTATAGGTATGGGTTGGAAACAACAGAACCGTTCCAAATAAGAAAGTAGAAAGTGTTTCTATTTATCCATTTATTTTTGCTATTGAGAAGGATGGATTGAAGAAATGGGGGAAAAGAGAGTGAGCCACAGAGGAGGAGGCAGGAGTCTGAAATATAAAATACCTAGCTGCTTTCGAAGAATGGATGTGGTCAACATTCCATTTTAAGTTTATAGCCTTAGTGCAAATTCCTCTGACTCCTCAAACCTTCAATAAAGTTTGCCCTGCACACAAATGCATTTGATGAATGGTTTGTAGTGAAAACTAAGGAAGGTCACCGATGCTTGTTTGGGTTATTACAGACTAGCACAGGGCCAGGGAGATGGTCCCAAAACACAGCCAAGTTAGAGAAAGCAGAAATGAGAAGCTGGACGTAACCTTATGACATCAAACCTCTCGCTCATTCACTGATCTTCTGTAAACAGTGTTCGATTTTTCTATAAAACATGGGATAGTGTTTAGAACTAACTTTATCCTCATCTGAAGGAGCTCAGTAACACAGCTTTTGTATTTCCTACCTTAGCTTTTCGATTTCAAACTCATATTGATGTAACTCTGTTTTCGTAGTAGTTGAGAATTCAGCAGTCTCTTTAGTCCTCAACACCTCTGTAAAGTCTACCATTTTCTGTGGGTTTTACTGACCCAAAAGAAGGAGTTTTGTGGTAATGGTAGACTAAATGGAAAAGTGTAAGGTTTTTGAAAAAAAGAATCACAGTTTTGAAGATGAGAAAATAAGCAGGAAAACAAAAGGGAGACAGCTAGTTGGGTGGTAGAGGTATGTCACTTGCTAGGTTTAGTGGCCCAGGCAACCTCACTTGTAATATTCTACCCAAACAGTCTGAGCACTGGAAAATCACTCATGGAGAAAGCAGGCAATCAGGAGATCTAGGCAGAGATCTAAAGGGAGAGCTAGAAGCCTTACTTCATTGCATGCCACTAGCCCCAGCATGATGAATTTTTCTACATGAAGACTAAGAACGCTAGGCTTCAGAGAAATAAGAGAGCCCGTTCCTTCAAAGGCTTCCTGCTTGTTAAGTGGCTCATGTCAGGTACAGAATATTCCTTTTAATTTAGAGAAACATGGATGACTGAAATGTATTTTAGAGACTTGTTTTATCCTCCTTCTGCATAAAACTGCTTTTTGCAAAATGGCTGAGGGACAAGTCATGACGTGTGTGTGTGTGTGTGTTTGTGTGTGCGCGCGCGCGTGTGCGCGCGTGCCCACGAGTGTGTTGTATTGGCTTTCTCATCACTCAAATGAGCCAGGCCGTGGAAGCTGGAGAGCAGGGGGAAGCAGAAGTCCTGGAGAAGCTGTAGTCTAGATCCTCAAGAACTGAGAGCACACAGGGCCCCTCAACTTCTCTAACGTGACAGTTTGGAAGAGAAATAGGAAGTACTGTAGGATCTTAAAACAAACAACGAAGGGGGACTGCTTTGGGTGTGAATCAAGGTTTCTTTCTTCACCCAATAGCAGCGAAAACAGCTTTTATTCCTGAATGAAGTGAACGAATACTCCACCGTACTTGTACTTTGGGTGCCTGTGGTATTCATCTACCTTGCCGTTTGGGGCGGGGGGTGGATTTTTAATTGCCAGGCTGTATTATTTTTAGTTGCCAGCATTACAAAGGTTGCTTCTGAAAATCAGATGAGCTATCTTATTTTCGGAACTGTAAGAAAATCGGCAAAGAAGAGAGTGGTTATCCTGTGTGCCCCTGTTTCAACAGACCTATGGCTGCCTCAGGAAAAACACAAGCCCTGTCACCAGAACTGAGCTGAAGAAGCCGTTGCCTGCGCAGCGTACAGCTGCAGAGCGATGTAACTGCTGTGCTGAATACACACAGCTGATTCTACATTGCAGGTTCTTACTTTGGGGAAAGGAAAACCTCATATGGTTTTTGGTTCAGATTTTTTTCTTTAACCAGATGTCTCGTGTTCAGTTACTTCTTTCTGATAGTATCTGTTATTACTGGGTGTTCAAGGCATGTGTCCCACCTTTGCTATGCCACATACAGTGAAACATAACTTCTTTTCTTCGGTGACAATGTAAACAGAACAGAAAAAAAATGTTTCTTATCTATTTACTAAAGGTTAGGATAGCAGTCAAATGTTTCCAACTTTTGAACTCCTTTTCTCTTCTTAGTTTCTCATATGCTGGAAAAACAAATAATCTAGTGCTCTAGATGGTTCTCTGCGTTTCAGAGCCATGACATTGATACCATGATTGTACCTTTTCTGAGAGGGTGGGAAATCTCCAGATACTTTAGTAAAAACAGGTAGCTGGATTTCTGCTACTGAGGCATAATTTCATTCTAATGGCTGCAATTACTACTTGTTAGCAATCATAACTTTACTTTGAACATAACACATGCATGATGATGTGCTTTTAGCATACAAAACTATTACATCAGAAGTAGTTTTAATCGGCAAAGAAAAAGGATACTTTAATTCCAAATGCATACTCTGGAAATCTAATAATTTCAAAAAAGTTTTAATTTGACTTGGTTTGCAAACTATTTCAGCAGATTGCATAAAGCAAGGTGTCCCCTGCCCAGTAGACAGATGGAATCACAGCACATACATTTGTCTAAACTTGCGAGCTAGTTTTTTTTTTTTTTTTAAATTTATTTGATGTGCATAAGCACAACTGAAAGTGGATAAGGAAGAGCTTTTATAATTCTTGATTCTTAGACTTGTATATATTTGTATTTGATGATTAAACTTTCTTTTAAATATTCCTTTCTGAAGTAAAATGTACTTTCATTGTAATGCTTTTAATATTTTACAGATTACATAATTTTGATAAAATTTGGTGTATATTAAATAATTTTATAATGCATTTCCCAAATTATTTGAGAGTAAGTCAGCCAATGTAAAACAAAACATTTATAAGTGATCATATAGTCTGATATTGCACAAGTGCTACTACTAAGGTTGGTTAGGGAAATATATATATATAGAGAGAGAGAGAGAGAAAGAGAGAGAGAGAGAGAGAGAGTCAGAGAGTGCATATGCTTGCCAGACAGAGACAAAGACAGAGACAGAGACAGAGAGAGAGAGCAAGACAAAGCACCCTCTAATGGGGTGTGGTTAAACAGCAATCCCTTCTCCTCTATTTTTCCATCCCCTTGGGATTAGGGGCACACACACTCACACATACACACACACACACACACACACACACACACATGCCTGGTGTGTTTTTCAAGCCACTGGGGTCAGGACTCAAACTG
>NW_006160001.1:1432057-1439260 GCF_000334495.1 Tupaia belangeri chinensis | reverse complement strand
TATATATATATATTTAAGCTGCTTAAAAATATATCAATTTTTAGCTTCTTGATCATAGAAAGAGTTCTTAGAACTGGACAAGTCAGCATGTTGTTGTAACCTAAGTTTTACAAAAATTTGTTTCCATAACTAAGAAAAGCAATAATTCCTATTATAAGCATGGTGATTGTCACTGTAAGAGACCATTTCCCTGTAAATTAAGTAAGTTTGGACTATTGTTGGGTTAAAATTAATATTCCAAGATTAGCTGGTGCCTGAGCAGAAAAAAGAGCAGAAAGAATTTTGAAGGTCAAATTAAGTACCAAGCAAGGAATCTGGAAACTAAATATGCTGAGGGGACTTTTCAGTGGCAAAATGATGCAGGCTCTGGAGAAAGGGAGTTTGACTTTTCTGCTGGCCAGTCGGCCAGCCCCTTGGCCCTCTTCTGGGCCCCCTGGCTCATTCTCTCATTTGGTATTCTAGTCATCTCCTCCTCTGAGTTAAACTGATTGGCTGAAAAAAACAGTGCTTAGACTATGGCTGCTCTCACTGTATCTGGAGTTTAGCAGAAGTCAGACACTATCATGGTCTCAGTGCCAAGCACCTATCAGTTAGCTAAGTCTCCCCACACTCTACCTGGATTATGCCTATAAGACGCCCCAGAGTAGGAAACTTGAGGAAGGGTTGAAAAAGTCATCTGAGTGGCCATGACAGTAAACATTCTAGAAATAGGCTTGTGGCTTTAGTTAGTTTCCTTTCTACCATCTTGCTCCCTGCCCGTGAGGGGGTGAATTCCTTTTGCAAATGTTATAGATCTCTAGATTTAAAAATAATAATTATTACTTATTTAATTTTATCTATTATTTTTTAATTTGATGAAAGAGAGAGAGAGAGAGAGAGAGAGAGAGCAAGCCACTAGGTCCAGGACTCAAAACTGTGGTCAGCCATGTGGGAGTCCAGTGACTTAACCACTGTACCACCTGCCGGTCCTGTTCCCTAGATTATGATTAAAGTACTTCATTGATATTAAATCATGAGGGAGAGAACTTGCAGGATGTCTCTCCTCCAATTGTCAAGTAAAAATAATAAAAACAAATAAGGTAAGATAAACATTATCCCAAACTTACTAGCAGCAACCTGGCAAGAAAGGAGAAAGGAGCTCATGCATAAACTTCAAAGGGTGGTTGGTAAAGGAAGAAACAGAAGGTTCTGGTGCCAGAGGGGACAAGCAAAGCATTCGGTCTGTTCCCCAGGTGCAGAAGCAATACTAGGAGAAAGACAATGATTCTAGAAAAAAATGGTGAATCTTCTCTAATACATTTCAGGCTGAAGAAGTAAATTCACAGATGAGTGTAATAATCTGAGAAAGGTCAAGGGAAATCTTCAAGCTCAAAAGCCCTAAACACCACAACAGCATCATTCCAAAGCTGGAGGAAGATGAGCTGCCGCAGATGGCCTTGTCCTGGTAGAGTGTGTTGAACGAGATCTCAGAAAGCAAAATAGAATCTAGGGCCCCAAAAAGGACTGGCTTCAAAACCAGCCTAGCTATCATTCACTCCACAAAAAGGTGGACTGAAAGCAACACTTAAAACTCACATTAGGGACCAGCAGTTGGTGTAATGGCTATGTCACTAGACTCCCATGTAGTTGACTGTGGTTCGAGTCCTGGACCCAGCAGCTTAAACTCACACTGGGCATGTGTGCGTGCATGCCCAAGATCCCGGGAGGAGAATAGAGGAGAAGGGATTGCAGCATGGCCATCTCCCCTGGGGGTTGATTTCTCGCCTTCTGTCTCTCTGTCTCTCTATCTTTCTGGTGAGTGCACGTGCCGTACAGCAAAAACCTCTCAAAAAAAAAAAAATCTCACATCACAGTTGTAAGGGCAAGATGAATTTATCACATTGGATTAGAGCTTGTGTTTGTCATCTATCAGCCAGATCAAAAGAAACAGTATGATTCCTAGATATATACAATAGGAAACTCCTGAAAGCTGGAGAGTAAAGAGATCATTATCTCTCAGGAGATTCTGGTGACAGAATGATTGCCCTGCACATGTCCTGACTAAGTTGCTAAACCTTAAGAACAAAGATTTCTTTGGGGATTGAAACAGAAAAGCAAATGATTTTCAAAGGAAGACATTCAGATTGACTTTAGACTTCCCTGAGTAAAATTAAATGCCAGAATTAAAAAAATAAAGATCATGTAGATTTCTTAGAAAAATCATAAAAGAAATTGCCTTAAAATAAAAGGCCAGAGGGATGCTGCTGGAATATGAAATGGCAGGGAACAGTTCAAGAGAGCAAACAGGGTTTAGACAGAAGAGCCGGTTTAACCTAGAAGAGTAGAAGAGAGAAATTTACAACTTGGATAGGGAAGACTAAGAAGAAGGGGAGTTCATAATACTTGACCAGGGACTTGTGTAGTTACCCAGACAGAAAGCAATTTCGCAGAAGTTCCAACCTGGAAGAGGTCTTATGGAAAACTTCTTCTCCAGGGATCAAGGAGAGTGAATGAAATAAATTTGGATTGGGCTGAGGTTAAAGTCAGAGGGCACCCACCAGGCTCCTGGAGAATAGAGAGTAGAATGAATTGAAGGCCTTGTTGCTACCCAAGGCTGAACCACACTGCTAAGTAACTGCCAGTTCCAATCTATAAACTAGACATTTTCCTCCAGCTGTTGGGAGTTCTGAAATAGCCTGTCCTGTGAAATATTCTGGAAAAAGTGTCTGGGGACCTGCTCTTTATCTATGAGATTGTCAAGAAAGGCACAATGTATCTTTCTACACTTTTCTATGCAAACATGCATCCTGACTTTCCTGATGACCCAACTCCTTGCTCTTAGATTCTAAGAGCACAGTGGCATATGAATAGTTGGAGAAATCTTAACTGTGTAGAAAACCACTTACCCCTGCATTTCTAAAATGCTTTTGAGGATAGAATCCAATTTTCCTATAACCGCTAGGACCAACCCTTTAGAAAATACTGCCTTACACTGATAGAAAATGGTTTTCAATATGTAAGTATTTAATAAGGTCATTTTAAGAGAGTTAATGGAAAAGAAGAAAAAAGGGAATGCGAAAGGCTGTCTATCGCTTCAGACTTTGGGAAGGAAAATCTTATCCACTTCTGAAAACAGGATGTTTGCAATGAAAATAGTCCAATGCTATTTGGTTTTAAGTTGCCCTGGGCTGCATTAGTTAAAGTGACACCATACAGATGAAGAGAGGGGCCTGTCATAGTTAACCCTGTGTTAATGTCCCCTGGGACCAAGGCCATAAGCTGTCAGCACGAGTAAAGGCTCATTCTTAAAGTTAACATACGGAAAATTGGTCTTGGTTTCTCTCTAGTATTAAGAATAAGACTAGAAAAAGTATTGAATTGAATATTTTCCAGTAGGTTTTTATTAACCGCTACATGCAAACCAACAGTTGGGGCAGGCCTGGGGAATCTAAAGAACACAAGCTTTCCTGGTGAAGCCTGTCACTAATGCTCGAAGAAGACCTTTCACAACTGGCCTAGGAACCAAAAGGACCCTAAGGAAAGGTTAGTTCAGAGAATACCCTGATATTTTCTATTTTAGTTTTAAAGTTTAAGCTTTTGTCCTTAAATGATTCTTAGGGAAATAGTTATTAGTGGGATCAGCAGGTGGTATAATGGTTACGGCACTAGACTCCTACGTGATCAACCGCAGTTCAAGCTCTGGACCTAGCAGCTTGAAACTCATGCCAGGCCCATGTGTGTGTGTGCCCAAAATCCTGAGAGGACAATGGAGGAAAAGGAAATGCAGCGTGGCCATCCTCCTTGGGGAGAGATTTCTAGCTTTCCATCTCTCTCTTTCCGGCAAGCGCATGATCTCTATAGCAAAAATCTCTCAAAAAGAAAAAAATAAAGTTTTTAGTTCTACGTCCAGGAAAGCAATATGCTATCGTCATATGAGTAAGCGAGCTTAACTGATCGGCAAAATAGACCCAGATCAGAACATTATTTTGTACTGATGCTCCATTCAGCTGAGTGCAAGTCTATTCGCTAGTGTTTACTTAATTTGTTAAAGTAATTTCTACACTATGGACAGTATTGAAATCTAATGCTGAAAAATCTCGGAGCAATTCAATTCTGATTAAACAGACTTTGGTGAGAAGACAAGCCTGAAAACTTAGCAATACGTTGTACTATTTTGATGCTACAGATGCAGGAATAGTAAATTTCTGTCTTCATAGAGTTTATAGTGGTATTATAAATAAAATAAAAACATATCACTCAAGCAAAGGCCAGAGAAAGGGAAAGGAATGCGGGTGCTTTGGGTTTTATTTATGCTCTATTTATTTTCTTGTGATACCTTATGTTTCAAGAGAGGCAGCCCAGCATAGGGACTGTGGAGGAGTGAGGAAAAAGTTTATGGAATCAAACAGACATGACACTCAGCCCTGGTCTTGCTTAGTCATGTCACAGCTTTGGGCAAGCTATCTAACTTCTCTGTCTATTGGGTTCCTCACAGCATTCCTATTTCATGCCTGGGAGGAATAGACAGGGCAACGTGTATCAATACATAACAAGTCCTCAATAAACGATAAATATTTTTAGTGGTTAGTATACTGGACAAAGATAATAAAAGATGGAGGATACATTTGGGAAAGAGGTTTAAAGAACTGCATGGAAATCTGGAAAGGAAGGAATTTGGTAGGAGGCTAATAAAATAGCATTAGTCTTTAAAACCTATGAAGCTATAAGATGAAGCTTTAGTTAATCTGAGCACTAGCATAATTATTTCTAGCAATGAAAAAATAGTCTCTTTAGAGTAAATATTTCTATTCACTAGCAAACCATTTTACTTTGTTCTAATCAGTACCTATGATATCTTAGAGAATAAACATTTACTAATAGAATCTCATTTTTTTCTTTTTTTTAAAAATTTGCCAGAAGGCACATATGCTTGCTGGAGACAGAGAGACAGAAAGAGGGAAACTGAGAAAGCAGCCCCCAAAGGCACAGTCATGTCACAACCTTTTCTCTTCTGTTTTTCTTTTCTTTTAATTATTTATTTACTTTTATTTATTGTTATTTAAAATTTGATGAAAGAGAGAAAGAGAAAGAAAGTAAACCACCAGGTCCAGGACACAAACCATGGTCACCTATGAGGGAGTCCAACACCTTAACCACCTTGCCGCCTGCTGGTCCCTCTCTTCTATTTTTATATCCTTTGGGATTTGGGGCACATATGCACATACACCTGGCATGTTTCTCAAGTTGCCAGAACCAGAATTAGAACATGTGTGGTCAGCCACGTGGGATCCAGATGCTTTAACCACCAGGCTGTGGGCTAGCTCCAAAGCTCGATTTTTTTCTAAAGTATTTAATCTTCTTTGCCATCCTATTACAAGCAAATGGGTAATTTTTTTTCTAATTATACTATGCAATAGCTAATTTACCCAGAGCACTGCGATATGGAAATTTATGCCTAATCAAATGTGTCTATGATATGTGTTTGTCCAAGTTGGAGTAAAAAGTCTAATCTCAGAAAATTTTAGGGGCTGGATCAGCACACCCAGAATCGTATTCTCTGGAAGCTGTCTATCTAAGCAGCAGTGGCTGATCTAAGATCCAGAGCAAATGGGTCAAATTTCTTTCTTTCTTCCAAGCTTAAAGGTAATAGAGAAGTCAAACAGTCTGAAAACAATGACATGAAAAACTGCCCTTGGTGATAGCAGTGTCTTTGGGTGATGGCCATCGATTCTGGCTTCCCTACATGATCTTTCTCCATCTTGTCTGTTGCCTCCCCTTGTCCTCAGTCAGCAAGAGGTGGCAAAATCCAGAGCAGCTGTTGTCTAAGGCCACCTGGACTTTATACACTGCTCACTATTCCCTCTCTGTTGGGAAGGGGGCACATGGAGGAAGAACTCTTAGGGATTTCTTGTAGCAAATCTTCCTTGCAGAAATTATTGTTTAGCTTTTCAGTATGATTTTATGTAAATCTAAGAAATTTACATATGACAAGCAGAAGTATGTAAAACGCAACTCTGTGATTTCTAGAATAATCTTCATACTATAGAAAGATCAAAACATAAAGGGGTTGGTGATCAAATTTTAATGCTAATAAAAATAATAAAGTTATAGACAGTACTCACTTATGTTGTGATTACTATATGCCAGATATCGTCTTAAGCATCTTAAATGTAATCTGAATTAATCCTTATAATATGTCTGTGAGGTAGATGGTAATACCATCATTGCTTTCAAATGAAGGAAAACAGACTAAGAAGGTAAAGAAACTTGCCTAAGGTCACGTAGTTAGTAAATATATGAATGGTGCTTAAAATTCAGAGCTACTGTTCCTGAAGTCTTCATTATGTGACAAAAGACTTTCATATTAGTCTTTGTACCACAGTCACATTCATAATTAATAACCTGGGAGTTCTGCACCTTGAGTTAAAATGGGTTCATTAAATGCATATAAACTAGTGGAATAGGTTACGGAATGGAGAACCACAGTAGAGTAAAAGATGGCATAGATAATTCAATGTCTACATCCAAAAATAAAAAACCGACTTCAACTATTATG
Source organism: Tupaia belangeri chinensis (assembly GCF_000334495.1). Classification (NCBI taxonomy): domain Eukaryota; kingdom Metazoa; phylum Chordata; class Mammalia; order Scandentia; family Tupaiidae; genus Tupaia; species Tupaia belangeri. The sequence continues at coordinate 1,432,725 of NW_006160001.1, read as the reverse complement.
GAAGGTGTACAACATAATATTGAATCAATGGTTGACGTCAAGTAAATGAACATGCCTATATAGTTGACTTGGTTATTGAACACTGTATGCATGCTTTGAAAAATGATACTGTATCCCACAGAGATTACAACAATTATATAATAAATAATATTTAAAAATGAAAGAAATGGACACATACACACACAAAATAAACTGCCCTATTTCATGGGATGCTGTATTAGAGATAAGAACTTTGAAAATAAGATCATGCATATGCATTTGTAATAATATATATTTTTATTTATTTATAGCAGAGATATAAATAAATAATATGCATACACACCCCACATACTCATTATATAGCGGTATAATGGGATGTGGAGAAAGTACAGAACTTGGAATCTGAAGATTTGGATTTTTTAAAAATTTTAATTAATTAATTTATTTATTTGGAGAGGGTTTTTTTTTTTTTTTTTGCTATAGGGCATGTGTACTCACCAGACAGACAGATAGAGAGACAGAGAGACAGAAAACAAGAAATCACCCCCCAGGAGGGATGGCCACGCTGCAATCCCTTCTCCTCCATTCTCCTCTCGGGATTTTGGGCGCACACGTGCCTGGCGTGAGTTTAAGCCACCGGGTCCGGGACTCAAACTTCAGTCGGCTACATGGGAGTCCAGCGACGTAGG
>NW_006160001.1:1380536-1431833 GCF_000334495.1 Tupaia belangeri chinensis | reverse complement strand
GCACGTGCGCTTGCCAGACAGAGAGAGACAGAGAGACAGAAAGCGAGAAATCACCCCCCAAGGGGGATGGTCACGTCACAATCCCTTCTCCTCCATTCTCCTCTCGGGATCTTGGGCACGCATGCACATGCACCTGGCGTGGGTTTTAAGCCACCGGGTCCAGGACGCAAACTGCGGTCGACTACGTGGGAGTCCAGCGACATAGCCATTATGCTAACTGCTGGTTCCCCAGTAAATACATGTTTTTACTTTATAAAAAATTTCACAAGTTTATTTTCTGTAGTATTTTTTCTGACCAAAAAAAATAGAAAACAATGCAAACTGTTAAATCACTTAGGCTCATCATTTGTCTACTGGTACATTATGTAAGTCTAAAGAATAACCAGTTACTCCTTATTAAAATATGGATAGATATGTAGGATCATTTTTAAAGCAAGGATCAGGGCATAGCATATATATTCAACTGCTTTAGCAACAAACAGGGTGATCAGTATATTTGCTCATGTAAACATAAAGAAACTTTGGATGAATGGAGAGGAAACTAAGAAGAGTAATCTCTGCAGGGAGAAGAAACTGAAAAGACTCAGCAAAAGGCAGATGAGGACTGAAGGTGACTTTTCACTGCAGACCATTTCGTACTTGCTGCCTTTCGATCCCAAATATAAGTTTTATTTAAAAACTAAAAATAAGATTCAAATGCTTTTTATAAAAGGTGAATTCTTTTTGTGAATTATATATTTATTTAATTACACTTGCTATTAGCATTATTATTTTTAATTTAATCAGAAAGAGAGAAAGGGAAAGCAAGAAAGCAAACCGCTTGGTCCAGGACTTGAACTGCTGTCTTCCATGCGTGAGTCTAATGTCTTAACCACCATATCACCTGCCAGCCCACAAAAGGGAATTCTTTAAAGGGTCATTATTTATATTTAAAGTTATTGTCAAGATTGCTTAATCCTAGCATCAAACTGAGTCCAGTTTAAATGGGAGAGAGATTGAATTTTGATTGTGGAAGACGTTGGTGAAGAGGAAACAGGATACATGTTGGAGCATAATATATCACAAGGGATCAGAGATTGAGGGCACTATGATGAGAGGATTTAAAATCTGAACTGTGTCCTGGGTACTTGGGTAGTAGGGAGGCAGGTCACAGAGGGTTTAAAGGTTGCAAACAGGATGAGAAAGAGTACAGACATAAACTGCAGTTTTGCCTGGACCCTTTATAGTGTTATTGCCCTGAAAATCAGCTCAGTACCTACTTGCCAGGCCTGCAGCATCAGAAAGAAGACTTTGTTAGCATACGTGGAAACTCATTCAATAGCATGATATCGGGCAATGTGTTACTACCAGCTGTCACCATCACCCAAGACTGGAAGTGGAACAGAAACAAAGATGGAGAATGTGTAAGAAAACATCTAAGGATTGCCATGTAACGGCAGAACAATTTCCCTGACATCAAGTTATAGCCATCAAATGCAGGTTATAATAGTTTTTTTTTTTTTTTTTTTTTTTTTTAATTCTGAGAAACAGAAGAAATAAGGAATTTAAAGAAGGTTTCACAAAAATAACACTTCTGAATTATGAACTAGCATTGAAACACAGTGACAGATGAAGAGGAAACAACATGTTTAACAAGGCTAAATCTTTCTAAAAGACAGATCATCTTGAACTGGCATTCCAAGTGATAGAATTAATGGAAAATTTGATCAGTTGTCTGTTTATCAACAAGAAGAATACTGATCTCAGGAAGATGACATATTGCAAGATGCTTCCACAGTGAAAAATGAAAAACAACCTTTGGGCCTAGAACTGCTTTAATTAAATCATCATTTTGTAAGGAGAAAAATGACTAATAATGGTATACTTTTACGCATCTTTCCTCTCACCCTGCAATAAACAACAGTTGCAAATCATTTGCCTAAAATATTAATGATCTCAGACATGAATGAGCTTCTCTTATGACTATGCAGGTTACAAATATTTATCAAATCATTCAGCATCAAATTATACCATGTACCATAGAATTACAGTGACATCTCTGGTTGAAAATGAAACTATCTAGAAAGAGAATAATGTACACCTTTGCCTGGCTTATTCTCCTGGCTATGTACTATTTTATGAGTCAGACACGTTTAGAAAACTTAATTCTGGGAAATAGAACATAGCTGAAACATGAAACACAGAATCACATTTTGTAAGTCCTGTTCCTCTCTTGTTTGAACATTGAACTTAGGAAACATGATGAATTCTGTAGATACTTAAAATCACTTGGAGAAGGGTTTCTCAGCCTCTGCACTATTGACATTTTAGCCTGGATACTTCTTTGAAATAGAGGCAGGCCTGTGCAGTATAGGATGCTAGCAGCATCTCTGCCCTCTACCTGCTAGATGCCAGTATTATCCTCCATTTATGACATTGAAAAATGCCTCCAGACATTGCCAATATGTCCTGGGGGGTCAAAATTGCCTCTGCTTGAGAACTGCTGACTTAGAAGTTTGCTCACTTTTTCTAACATCTCTGTGCTAGTAGAGGTAATAAAACTCAGTCTCATTCACCAGAAGCAAAACCCAACTAAAGAAGTAAATGTAATGGTTATCATGAAGCAAAACCACTCGTTGATCAGAACCACTCATTTCTCTAAAGAAGAAAATGCAGCCTACCGAGGCATTTTCTCACAGAATGCCTATACAGAACTAAGACATCCTACTTTCTCAGGCCACCCCCACAAGAGGAAAGAAAATACCAAAGAAAATTCATCCTAAACACTTGAATACCAGTGACAGAATCATTGCTCGTTACAAATTTTTCCTCAGAAATTGAAACACTTTCTGTGGTGAAACAAACCATGATGAATAGCAAATAAGAAAAGAACTCACTGTTTCCAGAAGCATTTTTTCGGAATTTTGTCAGGTCGACGTTTGGTGGTCTGCTAGGTTTTGGTGGAGGCGGACCCAAAGTAAACAAGGAAGGCAAGGGCTTCTGCCTGGGGGTGGCTGGAATCTTGTCTCCCTTTTCCTTCTCTTGACCTTGGCCCCATGACCCCCCTACTGTCAGCTTAGAAGGTGCCTTAGGGAACTTGAGAGGAGGTGCCCCAGAGGCTGTCTCTTCCTGATTCATTTTGTTCAGGAAGATGTTCTTAGCAGCGTCTATCTTCCTATCTTCTTTTTTTTCATCACTATTTTTGGAGAGGCCTGGACTCCCTCTGCTTGCAGCAGGTTTCAAGACTACTCCAGAAAAAGGTGAACTTGAAGTGTCACTTCCCTGGTCTTTATTTTCTGGGTCTTCCCTTGCTGGTTTTAAGGGCCCGCTTCTGGACCTGGCCCCAGGTAGAGTCGGCAGACCTTTCTGTGGAGACACATTCTTAGCGTGGTTCTCATCTTCCCGGGAGTCCTCGGTACTCAGGGATGGCTTCGGGCCAAAGGTGGGTTTGGGGAAGAGGGGTTTGGGGTCATGATCTTGTGAGGCTGCCATAAACTTGCCTTTAGCCCCAGCTAACTTAGGGAACACCTGCATCTGTTCATTTTCGGGGGTTGGAGGAGTAGACCCAGGCTTTGAGCCTGCTGGCTTTAAGTCCCGCTCTTGGTTTGCACTGTGGAGCGATGGCTTGTTCCCAGGAGGCCTGGGAAACACAGGCTTGGCATCTTCTTTGGGCAAGTTGATGGGCTTGGGGCCTACAGGTTTTAGAAATCCCACCTTCCCATCAGGCTCTCTGGTGGCCGAGTTTGCCGGGATTCCAAATCTTTGGTTTACTCCTGCAGGCTTCAGAAATGGAGGTTTGGGCTCCTTGTCAGGCTTTTCTTCAGAAGGTTTCACCGCCAAAGGGGGCTTTGTGGACCCAAACTTAGGTACATTGCTGGGTCCTGCGGGAGGGCTGGCATTTCCTTGGTTGGTGAATAAGTTCTTTTTTGCTTGTATTCCTGCAGGTGAGTTTTGCCCTGGGACTTTGAAGGGCCGGCTATTGGAAACCTCCTCTGTCGGGTTGCCCCCTGTGTTAAACTTCGCCATGAGGGACTTCACATCTGCTTTCCCATCCTACAAGCATAGGGAACAAAAACTAGCTGAGAGCCCGAAGTCGTAATTACACAGTTTAAAATACTATACCTTAAAGGGCTTCCTGGTTTGAGGCCCACAGCGTTACTGATTGGTTAGCAAGATATTGTAACATTTATCTTCCTCTATGGCAAAATAAGCTGTGAGAGTTTCTTGAAAGGGGAGGGCTATGGCTGAGCGTTTTTTTTTTTTTTTTCTTTTGGTCATCTTAGACCAACTGGCTTATTTTTGCTTAAGTTGTCACTTACCTTTTCCTCTCTCTTCGCTTTCTCTGGCTATCTCGTTGGATGTACTCTACCTTGATAGTTACTGACTTTTTTTGTTGTTTGAAAAAATATGGAAGTGACTAACATGACTTCTTTTATATTTTACAATTGAGACTCTTGAATAGAAACTACACTTTAAAAATGAAAGTAAACTCTTCTGTAAATTTAGGCTGCACACTTTCTTTCTACCGCGTGGCCATGTTTAACATCTCTGTGGTTTACAACGGTGTTCTTTTTCTCATCCACATGCAAGGTCTGTTTGCTAACAGGGAAAAGGTGCAGAAAGCTTCCCTCATTTTCCTAAGTAAGTAAAAAAAAGTTTTTTTCCTACTTTTTTTTTTTTTTAACAAATATTTAGTGCTCATGACTCAGTAGTATTCAGACTAGCAGGCAGAATGTGCTCACTTTCAGGGTGGTCCTGGCCAGAGGGCAGGGTCTGGAGACACACAGGGAAGGTAATGAAGAAGCAGTTGAGGCAGACTGGGAAATCTCACTTCCAGGCCATTCTTTCCACCTGTCTTGTCTCTTCTATGACATTTATTACTCCTTCTCAGTGGTCTGTGTGTCTTCATCTAGAGTTAGAGTTATAATTTAGCAAAGATAGTAGACATTCATCTTTCTCTGTGAGTATAATCCCATTTAATCTGGGAGTGAGTTCTCATTATTAATTTAATTTAATTTAATTTATTATTATTATTTTTAATTTGCTGTAGGGCACTTGGGTTCAACAGAGAAAAAGTGAGAAAGCAAGCTGCCTCATCTGGGACTTGAACTGTAGTCAGTCATGTGGGAGTCCAGAGCTCTAACCACCACACACCTGCTGACCTCAAGAGAGTTATTTTTTAATAGTTATTATTTTGTTCATGAGAGTGAGAGAAACAGAGAGGGAGCCAGTCACCCCCCCCCAACAGGTTCTCCCATACAATCTCCCCAGTCTAGGGCTTTCCAGCTAGGGTCATGGGTACAAACCCTGCATGTACAGATCAACAGGGAAAACAAATGCACGATCTTCCATATGGCTCCAGCATTGCTTGAACAGCATGCTACTGCTGCGCCACTGAGCCGGTCCTAATCTGGGAGAATGAAGAGAGGAAAGTGAGTTTTCTTTTCTTAAAGATCTTTTTTTTTTTTTTTTTTTGCTAGAGGGCTACTATGTTTACTAGAGAAGAAGAAGGTAAGTGAGAAGGAACCTCCTCAACCCCCTGGGGATGGCCAAGTGCAACTTCATCTCCATCTCTCCCTTCTTTCAGGAATTTGGACACATACACCCAAGCCTTGTGTGTTGCTCAAGCTGCTGGAGCTGGGACTTGAAATATGGAATTGGCCATGAGAGATTCACCTGACTGGCTTCAAAAGTTGAATTTTCTAATTTGAAACTCAAAAAAAAAAAAAAATCACTGAAGGTACAATGTGGCTGTAGTAATTTTCCTTTACTTTTTAAAAAAATTCATTCTTTTTTTTTTTTTAATGAGAGAGAGCAGTTAGGTATGCCATCACCGGCACCACTGACGCTAGGCTAATTGTCTTTTTCATGCTTTAAAATTCACCTGCAAAATGTTTCCCAACTTCTCATTTCTCCTCTCCCTCCACATTGTCACAACACACTCAATACTTTTTGTCTTTCAAGACTCCATTCAAATACCACAAAACCAGATCCTGTCCAGCTAAGAATGTTTACTCCCCCTTTTAATTCATGTGGCACTTAAAGCACTTCTCACACTTTTCTGTTATTTCCTCTCATAGTAATAAGAACCACCATTTAGTGGGTAAGTGTGAGCATGTATGCTTGATTCTCTATTGCCCCATCTCATTTTTCAACAATAAGAGAATGACTTCAATTAACTTCATTTTATAGGAAAATAAAGTGAGGCTGAAACTGTTAGAGGATGACATGAAAAGAACATGAAGATGTGAGTGAATCCTAGTTTATTAGTGGAGCCTCAGGTGCAATATCTATAAAATGTGGTTAATAACACGTATCTTCCAGAATTTCCATGTGCATTAGATATAAAATTTTTTTAAAGGCTTTTGCCATGGGGCATGTGTGTGCACTGGAGAGAAACTGAGAGAGACAAGTGAGAGACAGAGAGAAATTGAGAAATTACCACCAAGGAGAGATGGCTACTCCACAATCCCTTCTCATCCATTCTCCTCCAGAGACTTTGGGCATACACACACGTGTCCAGTGTGAATTTCAAGCCATCAGATCCAGGACCTGAACCATGGTCAGCCACGTGGGAGTCTAACACCTTAACCCCCCTATGTTTCTGGGTGGTCCATGAGATGGAATCTGTAAAATACCTGCCTGGCCCACAGTGTGGGGCCCACCCATGGAAACTATTAGAACAGTTAAGCAGCATATCCAGGGGCTCATGGCCAAGAACCTTGAGCATTGAAGGCAAGCTTCAGTATGTCTTGGGCTCGCACGTCCAGAACTGCCTCATTCCTTTTTTGTGTCCCTGCAGCACCCAGTCAAGGGTCTGGCCCCCTCAGGATTCTGATATTGCTGGGAAGAAGGGTTGACCTGAGCTGAATATTGTGCATAGTGATTTTACAAGAGATGAGGCCCTCAGTAGGAGTTTCTCTCCATACCAAACTGTAGTGCTCATGTGTTTGCTGGGCAGAGGCAACTTAGTCAGAAGGAGAAAACCTAAGAACAACAATTTCTAGTGTGCATCTCATATCTTTGATTTATTCCCCTGTATACGAATTACTGAGAACACCTTGCTTTTGACCTTGACTCCCTTTACCATCTTCTCTTTTCTAGCCCCACGATTTCCTCAAACCTGAAGCAATCTCCAAAAGCAACAGACAGGAAAAGCAAGATGATGGACAGTTTGGGTATTCGGGGAAGAAAAAAGGAGGAGACTTCCCCTAAACCTTCAAGGAGATCATGGTTACAAAGCACACTGACCTTAGCCCAGGCAGCATAAAGACGTACCCAATGCAAAAACGTGTTTCCCATTGGAAGGAAGTCTGTTTCTGGACAAAATTCCTTTTGTTCTAGGCTTACTCTCTCTTTGTCTTTTGAATTTGAGATCTATAATTTATTCTAGATTTATCTACCTTTGTAATAAGAGGTTCCATAGTACAGTAGTTAAGAGCACAGTCCTGGGAGCCAAAGGATCTGGGCATGAGTCTTACTTGCTGTTTGACCTTGGGCATGAAACATGAATTCTTTGTGCTTTAGTTTGCTCATCCCCATAATGGAAAGAGCAATGCCTATTCTTAGGTCTGTTAGGAAATGTAAATGAGTTACTATTTGTAAAGCAGGTTAGAGTACCTGACACATAGTGGGTTTCCTATTTTTGTAAAGCAAATGAAACCTTAGAAATCATCTAGTTCCACTCTCTCTCACTGCATTCGTGAGACCAGAGAAAGCAAAGGATTGAAGCGACATCGCACTTATGGCAACGTTGCATCTTGGATATCACAAGAAAACCTGTGAAATTCAGTAATCCATTGTCAAACTCCATGTCCTGATTTTAGTCTTGAAAATATGGGAGTGGTAGATTCGTAATTGGAACGGGCAGCTCTGGCTGTCAGCCTAGACTCAGGATGCAGTGCAGTGTGAGGTTAAAGGCATAGGCACTGAGGGTATCCAGTTGGATTCAAACCTTGACTTTATCATGCACGACTTCTGTGAGCTCACAAGTTACCTCAGCCTCTCGAAGCCTTTCCTCATCTCTAAAATGAGTATGGTAACAGCACCTAGTTCTCACAAGGTTTGTGTTTGTTTTTAAGTCAGTGTTAAGTGAGTTTGTGAATATAAAGTTCTTAGATAAGAATTACATGTCCTATCTATCCAATGACTGCCATCATTGTTTTTGTTTTGTTTTGTTCTTTTTTTACAATTCACTAGTCACAAAAGCACCATTTTCTTCAGGTGACCAGATTCTGAAATTATAATCATTATGTGCCAATTTTAAACCAACATGCTGGGACAAACATAGAATAACAAAACAAAATTATGATTGTTGACTTTCATTTACCCACACTCTGAAAGTTTTCACTGAATGTCGAAAGATGGAAAGAAACAGACGCTAGCTCCTGTGTGTGGGGCACTTTGAAGAAACAATAAAGAAAACCTGAGCTTACTAAGCTGGCTGGCAGATCCATAGGCAGACCTCTGAAACTAGCTAGTTATGAACACTGATTTCTTAGCGTTAGGGGTTGTTCGTAGTTATCATTGTTTATAAATTTATTAGATAAAAAAATTTTATTACCTAGATTTACCCTAAATCTTACCAGTAACAGCTAGACTGTTTTTCTTAATAATTATAGGTAAAAATTATTTAAAAATTCACATTCTGGGACCAGCAATTGGCATAATGTCTATGTCGCTGGACTCCCATGTAGTCAACCGTGGTTTGAGTCCTGGACCCGGTGGTTTAAACTCATACCAGGCGCGTGTGCGTGCGTGCCCAAGATCCCAAGAGGAGAATGGAGGAGAAGAAATTGTGGTGTGACCCTCCTCCCTGGGGGGTGATTTCTCGCTTTCTGTCTCTCTCTCTGTCTTTCTGGTGAGTACACGCGCCCTATAGCAGAAACCTCTCACAAAAAAGTTCACATTCTCCCATTCTGATTTTACTGCAGATCAAATATCTATTCTATTCTCTAAGGTTCTTTATTTTTATCTCACATACATATATGTGTATGTGTGCATGTGTGTATATACATATAAAAAGATAGCAGCAAAGTACCTTTGTATGATGGAGTGAAAAGTAGCCTTCCTCAGGGACTGAACTCAGACCTCCTAGTTCTACAGTGATTGCAATTCAGGATTTATTAGTGCAGTATGAGTTTATGCCTGTTGTTCTGGAATAATTATTAGTAATGGTCCTTCTTGCTCTTAAACTGATCTGCTCTAAACAATAAATTAACAATGACCTTCCCCAGTTTCCCTCTCTAGAGGCAACTGCTGCTTCAGTTCTTTAGGTATGACAACATGTATATGACAACATATATATGACAACTCATGCATGGCAGCTACCTATATCCACCCAGATACACATACATACACACATACATTCACAAACACACATTCTTTCCATGTCCACTCTTTACACAAATGAAAACCCCTGCTCTCCACCTTGCTCTTTTTCTGGGGCTGGGATTTGGTTGATATACACCAGTATGGCTGGATGTAGGATCCACGGCCATTCTAATTATTTGGTACCTGTGCAATTTTGTTAAATTTTTTCTTTCTTTTTCTTCTTCTTCTTTTTCCTTTTGTTTTGTTAATTTGCCAGAGAGTACATGCACTTGGCTGAAGACAGAGAGAAAGAGAGAGAGGGGGAGAGAGGGAGGGAGAAAGTATCCTCCTCCCATGGACATGGTCATGCTGAAATCTCTTCTCCATTTCTCTCTCCTTTTGGGATTTAGGCATATATGCACACACACCCAATGTGTTTCTCAAACTTCTGGGTCCAGTGGGCCAGGACTCCAACCTCGCAACGGGCCATGTGAGATCCAGTCACCTTAATCACCACACTATGGGCTGGCCTGTAAAATATTTCCTATATTAATTGTGTTTTTTTCCCTTGCCATTTGTTCAGTATTGGTATTGTTATTTCCAGACCTTTAAACTTTTAATGATCTAAAGACTGGGCTTCTACTTATTATTATTATTATTTTTCCTAGAGGGCATGTTGCTCATTAGAGGGAGAGATACCAGAAAGAGACAGACGAAGAGGAAAAAGCACTCTCCATGGAGAATGGGCAGGATGCAATCCCTTCTCTATCTCTCCCTCTTTTTGGCATTTTGGGCACACATACACACGTGTGCAATGTGTTTTTCAAGCTGCAGGGTCCAGAACTCTTACTGCAGGGTCAGCCATATGGGATCTGCCTGCCTTAATCATCAGGCCACAGAGCCAGCCCTATTTATTCTTAGGAAGAGATTTTTTTTTTTTTTGGAGAGGTTTTTGCTATAGGGCTCTTGTGCTCGCCCGCCATACAGAGAAGAGAGACAGAAAGCGAGAAATTACCCCCCAGGCGGGATGACCATGCTGCAATCCCTTCTCCTCCATTCTCCTCTAGGGATCTTGGGCACGCACGCACAAGTGCCTGGTGTGCGTTTTAAGCCAGCGGGTCTGGGACTCGAACCGTGGTTCAACCACATGGGAGTCCAGGAAGAGATTTTTAATGATCCAACTACAGGCATGTGCCATCACGCCCAGCTCATTCAGAGGCAGCTCTATGTTAGCTCACACTGGAGCTGTCAATCCTTCCTCTGCCTCTGGAGGAGCCGGGAGTGCAGAAACTAGCTTCAAGCAGTTTAAACGTTCATGGTACAATAGTATTTGGCCTACTAGTTTTTGTTGCCTTATTTAAAGAAAATAACAGATAGGTTCCCCACAACCACACCCTCTACCCCTTCTCAACACACACACACGTGCACACACACAAATGCACATACGATAATAAACGGTCTGTTCTCTCTAAAGAGACTTTATCTGTTACACCTAGTCAACTTGTAAAAGAGAATTATTTCCATCTTAAAGTTTCATAAAACTCACTGTTATGACTCATATAATAAAATTGCTCAAACTGCTTTTAGTTATAATGGGAGCTGCCTGAAAATATAGTTTTATGACAAAACCCTTCTTAAATACAGTAGAGGGCAACTTTCACTATAGCTAAATGAAACTGCATTATGCTTTTTTAAAATTATAATTTATTATAATAAATTATAATTTACATGTGAGGAGATTTCAAGAGTTTGTGGGGAAAAAATTAAATGATGAGTTAATTTTGGAACAAAACATTTTTGAAATTTGTGCACAGTGTTTTTCATAATGTGCATTTTCCATGAACTTTTTGAGGACTGTATGTCCTCTGTTTCCCCAATAAGATGTAGAAGGAAGGACATAGTTTTATTTGTCCTCTTCAGCAAGAGCAGTGTCTCCCGTAAACACGCACTCTAAGGAAGCCTGGTTCATTTCCTTCTATCATACGCATTAAACGTACTGGCTGATAGACTGAGTTGACTTAAATTTCACCATATTTGGTCGCATGGATGGCAGCTGGGGAAATGGTTTCCCTAGCTTCTATGTTGAACCCCAGTTATGAATCTATCCTTAAGAGCTCTCTATCTGTATTTTCCAGAGAATGGGCTGTGATCAATTCCAGTTAGCTGAGCCTCGGAGGCTGGAGGGAGCACCAGGCCCCACTTCAACAGGATGTGGGAACTTGTCTTTCACCACAAATCAAGGTCTTGGGGCAGGAGCAGGCTGCTGCAGGCTCTGGGCAAAGGCCTGGGTAAGAGTGGCTAGCAGCAGAAACAGCAGTGGCAGCCCTGGTTGTGATAACCCACTCATATTTTGCTCTGTGACTTGCAGAGGTGGAGATGGAAGTGCAACAACCCCAGCAGCCAGCACCATACTTCTCTGGTGGCCTTGTATTGTGAGGTATTGTTAGCAAGAAGAAAGCACTAGGCATAAGTGGGTCTCTCTGGGTGGTGTGCGTGCTTGGCCACTTCCCCTTGAGCAGCTGACCTGAGAGCCTCAGCAGATAATCTCTGCCGATGTCACTGAGTATCCTCCACGGGCCTGGCGCTATTCCAGGCACCTGCTGCTCTGAATGCTTTCCTGGTGTTTCTACTGTGTTCTCCCATAAAGGGTGAATCAAAGTACAGGAAGCAAGAGTGATCAGCAAGTGTAAAGCTTAGATGAAGAGGCCTTGTACTCTTAAGGTATATTGATCAGTTGCATTTTTTTTTTTCCTGTACTCTCTCTTTAAAGACCAGGAGCTTGAAAACTCACCATCATCTATAAACTAGAAACTTCAGATCTTTTTTTCTGGTTATTCTACTAAATAGCTCCTGTAGAAATACAGTTTTGACTTTGTCATGGCCTCCAGTGGCTTACACATAAATGGGTAAGAAAGTTTAACATGAATTTCTATGCTTCTGAAGTTCATTCCACAATAAGTTTTTGATTTCTTGATTCCAATGGAATGGTGATAGGATGTCAAGAATATAGAGAAGAATGTTGATAGTGTAGAACAATGAATAGTAGGTTTTTAAAAATTATTAATTAATTATTTTTTTAAGTAAGATTTTTGCTAAAGGGCATGTGTGCTCATGGGAGAGACAGAGAGACAGAAGGAAAGTAAGAAATCATCCCTTGATGGGAAGGCCTTGTCACAATCCCTTCTCTTTCATTCTCCTTTTAGGATTTTGGGCACACACACACACATGTGCCCGGCGTGAGTTTAAAGCTGCCAGGTTTGGGACTTGAACCACAGTTGGCCATGTGGGAGTCCAGCAATGCAACCATTATGCCATCTGTTGGTCCTAGTCATCAAGAATTTCTATTTTACCAGGCATGTGTGCATATGTGCCCAAGATCCTGAGAAGAGAATGGAGGAGAAGGGATTGCGGTGTGACCATCCCCCCTGGGGGGTGATTTCTCGCTTTCTGTCTCTATGTCTCTCTCTGTCTGTCTGGCGAGTGCACACGCCCTAAAGCGAAAATTTCTCAAAAAAAAAAAAAGAATTTCTATTTTAAATTTCATATATTTTTAACAAATGATTTTTTTGTTTATATCATTTATATAAAAGTAAAACAACCAGAAAAAAATTAAAGCACACTGAATTATGGGATATACATTATCCTAGAACCAAATAGCTATTAATACTTATGAAGACATTGTTCAGTGTTGTCAAGCTCATTATCTACAAATACAGTAGTGAAAAATAGAAATTCCTCAGGGCTGGCAGGTGGTGTGGTGGTTGCGGGCACTGAACTCCCACATGGCTGACCGTAGTTCGAGTCCTGGACATGGTGGCTTGCTTTCTCACTTTCCCACTCTCTTTCACTGTCTCTCTCTGGTTAAATTTAGATAAATAAATAAAGTTAAAATAAAAAAACCCACAAAAATATAAATTCTTCAAAGACTATATAATTTGTTATATTTGATTATGAAGAATCAATGAATTATATCCTAAGCAAATATAAGCTAAATTGATTGTAAATACACACACACACACACACACACACACACACACATGTATGTATGTATATATATATATATATAATGGAATAACAAAAATAAGCAATTTTAGAACTATTTTAGAATTCAAACCATGGTTTGAGTCCTGGACCTGGCAGCTTGAAACTGATGCTGGGCACATGGCATCCATGCCCAAGATCCCAAGAAGAGAATGGAGGAGACAGGATTGCAGTGTGGCCAACCCCCTGGGAATGATTTCTCATCTTCTTTCTCTCTGTCTCTCTTTTTCTCTCCAGTGAGTGCACACACCCGATAGCAAAAACATCTCTAGAAAAATATTCTTAATGACCAAGAAAGATATGTTTTTGACATGAGAAAAATAAAATATAAATATTATGCTTTCTTTTCGTCCTCAGCTATAGCATTCCCAATGTACACAAACATACAGACATAAGCTCCGGAGCAGTAAATTCCTTTTTCTCACTTAACAAGAAATTAGAAACCGAAAGTGTATGTCTACATGGAGTGAGGTGGGGGTGGAGGGATGAGGCCATCTGTGGGGTTTTTCTAGAGACTTCCTTCCCAGCATGTGAAACAATCTCTGTGAAGAGAACCGCTTAGAAGAGGAAGGTGTCAACAAGTTAACCAAGGCAGGTGACAGCTGCTAGTCAGTGAAGAATCCAGAGTTTGATGTAAAGAAAGTTAAAACTAGACATTAGAAATAAGGAATGTGGTGGGAACAGCAGGCGGTGTGGTGGTTAAGACTCTGGACTCCAACATGGCCAGTGTTGGTTCTAGTCCCAGACACCAAGGCTTGAAAATCACTCCAAGTGTATTGTGCATGAGTGCCCAAAATCCTGAGAGAAAAATGGAGGAAAAGGGATTGTAGTTTGGCCACTTCCCTGCGGTGATTTCTTACTTTCCCTCTCTCTGTCTCTCTCTGGTGAGTACACTCACACTATGGCAAAAACAAACAAAAAACTAAAGCAAAAGAAGAAGAAGAAATGGAGGATATGGAAGATTCTGCACACATCAATGGATAAATACGAAATTTCTGAAAGCTTGGTCAATAGAACATGGCCATATGGCCACCACCCCCTCACCTCTTCAGCTCCTCTCCTACCTGCTTGGCCATTCAATCTCTTCTCCTTCTGAACTTTGAAGAAAATGCAGTTAGTATTTGGTAATCAGGATGAACGAATATGATCATCCCCTATTTTACTTTCTCTCCCTTTTATAACTGCACGGTAAGAAGATTCTGCCATGAGATGAGCAACTTCTCTCACTTCGGTCAGGTGAGACAAAGGTGCTCTTCACTTTAGGTTGCACCTCTTCTCATTAAAATAGTGACGTTCTCAGTTTCAAGGTTTCAGGGTGTGATTCTGCTCTCTCAGCACCCAGTCACCTTCTCCCCCAAGCTCCCTTTATCTTTCCCAGGACCTTCATGACTTCAGCTGCTCCGGGCTTTCACTTACTCAGTCACCCATCCTCTTCTGAGAGTAGTAGAGACTCCTTGCTCATGTGCTCAATCTAGTGTGTGGTGCTTTGCCACTATTTAATTTAACATCTGTGCTTTATAAAAATTGCTTATGTCTGGGTATAAATCACCTTAACATTTTTTTCCAACACACGACAAACCTTATATAATTAGTAAAAATTTCTGGAGTTTGGTATTTTATGGCTATTAATAATTCCATTATTAGAACTATTGATAGTAATCATTGATAGAACCATTGATAGCAATCACATTTTAAAGTGATACTTCATATGTAATATCTCACTTGATCCTTCCAAAGCCCGGCAAACTTTTATTGTCATGGAAGAGTAAGCTGATCTAAGTTTTAACATATTTTAGAGATAATAACCCAACCCAGATCCTCATTATAAATCCCGTATTTACCCCCAATATACCATAGGAATCATGATTTTTGTTACCTTTCTTCCGTAGTTACTATTCTGAGTTTAACTTTTCAGCTCACACACAAAACTTTGTAACAGTTTTCTATTTTGATCCCCAAAGTTTCCCACTTAATCCTAGTCGTCAGCTCTCTGTCCAGGAATCCGTAACCAGTGCAGGGGATTTGATAACGTTTCTCCTACTTATGCTTATGATCATGGCAGATGTGAGGTGAGCAAGGAGACCAGAGCAAGTTATAGAGGATGTGGGACTCAAGACCAAAACATCCTGGTTGACTTTGCAACACCATGGGCAAGGAGGAAAGGGGAAATAACTAAGAAAAGACAAACAATTCTGCTTGCTTTTTTATGTTTCGTCTGTGTACGTGTTGGTGTGGAGGTGGGGAGTAGACAGATGACTACATTCAGTCCCTTTTAGCCCAGACTGGTTCCAAATAGCTGCCTCCAAGAGCCCCTGACATGGAAGTTGGCAGTTCAGAGGCTGGGGACACCATTCTGAGTCATCCCTTGTTCTTATAGGTTGGTGTTTATTATCCATCTGGCTGCATTTTTTTTTTTTTAGAGGTTTTTGCCTTAGGGATCATGCATTCACATGCACGCATGGGTGGGGGGGGGAGAGAGAGAGAGAGAGAGAGAAAGAGAATGAGAGATAATGAGAGAGAAAGTGAGAAATCACCCACTTCCAGGGGAGATGGCCACACCACAATCCCTTCTCTTCTATTCTTCCCCCAGAATCCTGGGTATACATGCATACACATCCAGCATTATTTTCAAGCCAAGCCTGGGACTCAAACTGAGATTGGCTCTGTGGGAATCCAGCGATGTAACTGCTATGCCATCTGCTGGCCTCCTGGCAGCATCGTTAAACTACTACCAGAAGAAGCTTGAAGAAGAAAGAACACAGGGCAAAAGAAAGAGATAATGATTTGGAAAGTCCTATGGCAAATACAAGGTTGTTAGCAATGTGTTCATATAAAATAACTTCTGTCTGGATTTAAAACAAAAGCCAAAAATATATTTACAACTATAGTTAATTCAATGAACAGAAATAAAAAAAAGAAACATGCTAAATTCCTTCATGTTTTATGATTTTCTAAATGCTAAATAGGTTTTGAAAAAAAATAAAAAGTACTACAAAGATACCTATTATTTTTAAATAGATTTTTCTTTTAATTATAAATATAAACCACAAAGAGATATCATTTAACATCCATTAGGACGACTTTTATCAAAAAAAAAAAAGCAGACAATAACAAGTCTTATCAAAGATTTGGAGAAGCTGAACCCTTGTGCACTGCTAGAGGGAATGTGAAATGGTTCAGCTGCTGTGGTGAACAGTATATGGGTTTCTCAAAAGATTAAACATGGAATAACCATATGATTTGGCAATGCCACTTCTGGGTATATACCTAAAAGAAGTGAAAGCAGGGACTCGAACAGATATTTATAGACCAATTTTTATAGCAGCATTATTTACAATAGCCAAAGGCACAAGTAGCCCAAGTGTCTATCAACAGATGAATGGATTGGGATAGATTGGGATCAACAGTTAGTGTAATGGCTACGTAGCTGGACTCCCATGTAGTTGACCGTGGTTTGAGTACCGGACCCGGTGGCTTAAACTCACACCAGGCATGTATGCGTGCATGCCCAAGATCCTGAGAGGAAAATGGAGAAGGAATTGTGGCATGGCCATCCCCCTAGGGGGTGGTTTCTTGCTTTCTGTCTCTCTGTCTCTCTTTGTCTTTCTGGAGATTGCTTGCACCCTATAGCAAAAACCTCTCAAAAAACAAAAACAAAACAAAAAAACAAACCCAGGTGAATGGATTAACAGAATGTGGCATGCACCTACAAATGGAATAGTATTCAGCCATAAGAAGGAAGGGAATTCTGATACATGCTTAACATGAATAAACCTTGAAGACATTATGCTAGGTGAAACAAGCCAGTTGCAAAAGGACATACATCATGTGATTCCAATCTATTCTAGGTGCCTAGACTAGTCTACTGCATACAGACCAAAAATAGAATGGCTGCTGCGAGGAGCTGATGAGAGGAGGAAACAGGCAGTTCGTGTACAAGGTTTCAGTTGGGAAGATGAAAAAGTTCCTGAGCTACCTGATGATGAAGGTTGCACAACAACAGGAATGTACATAATGCCACAGACTTATGTACTTAAAAAAATGGCAAATTTGGGGCCAGCAGTTAGCGTAATGGCTATGTCACTGGACTCCCATGTAGTCGATGGTGGTTCATGTCCGGACCCAGTGGCTTAAAACTAATGCCGAGCATGTGTGCATGTGTGCCCAAGATCCCAAGAGGAGAATGGAGGAGAAGGTATTGCAGCATGGCCATTCCCCCCGGGGGGTGATTTCTCGCTTTCTGTCTCTCTGTCTCTCTCTGTCTGGCGAGCACATGCGCCCTATAGCAAAAACCTCTCCAAAAAAAAAAAGGCAAAAAAAAAAGGCAAATTTTATGTTATATATATATTTGATCACAATAAACCATTTAGTAAGAATGATTAAAAGTGAACATTAGTGATTTATGAAATTAAATTTAATGTAACAAGGGGTCAATGTCAAATATCTAATTTCGATAGTCAATGAAGAGCCATGTGAGAGGTATAAGTACAATTCTCATTGACTACAGTTATTTTTTAACTGATAAGGTTTTCTGTTTGTGTGTTTGTTTTTGTTGTTGTTGTTTTTCAGGTGAAGACAGGGAAAGCAAAGAACAAGAACAAGAAGCACAGCATATGACAGGATCACCCTGGAAAATTTTTCTTTTAAGCTACACATACCAGGTACCTCAACCCACGCTGCTCTGCTCTTCTCTGAGTTTATGAAAAATCACCAGCCCATCCAGCCAGGGGAACAAATGGAAGGGTGTGGCATCCTGTGGTATATTCAGATGCAAAAAAGATGAAAAACCATGGGGATCTTCTTATTCTTATTTATTTATTTATGTTTTTAAGATTTTTGCCATAGGGTACACGCTCTCACCAGAGAGAGATTGTGTGTGTGTAGGCATATTGGGGGTTGATAGGCATACCACAATCCCTTCTTCTCTTCTCCTCTTGGTATTTTGGGCTTGCACACACACACACACACACACACACACACACACACACCTGGTGTGATTTTCAAGAGGCCATGTCTAGGATTCCACCATGAAGCTGGCTATGGGAGATCCAGAGTCTTAACTTCCATGCCACCTGCTGGCCCAATCCTGCTTACTCTTATCCTCTCTTCTTTATCAGTTATCTCCTGCCAAGAGTTACAGAAATTCAATGGCAAGAACTAGGCCAACTTTTGGGGGGTTACCCTGGTTCAGCATGAATAAGTGGGATTGGAGTACAAATGGTTTTTGTTTGTTGGTGTGTGTGTGTGTGTTTTTTAGAGGTTTTTGCTAAAGGGCAAGTTTGCTCACCAGAAAGACAGAGAGAGACAGAAAAACAGAAAGCGAGAAATCACCCTTCCAGGGGGGAGTGGAGGGGGGATGGCCATGCCACAATCCCTTCTCTTCTATTCTCCTCTTGGGATCTTTGGCACAGGCGCATGTGTGCCCGGCATGAGTTTAAGCCACTGGGTCCAGGACTCAAACTGTGGTCGACTACATGGGAGTCCAGTGACATTGCCATTATGCCATCTGCTCGTCCACAGATGTTGGTTCTTTATAAATTTTCCCTCTACCTTATAGTGGGTTGCGTCATAGCACTCCCCTACCTTCCAAAATATAGCTCCATGTCTCTGAATCCATGAATGTGATCCTTGCAAATGTAATTAAGGATTGTACAATGAAGTCATCCTGGGTTTTTCAGGTTATTCAATGGCAAATCTTACTCTAAGATACAGGAGAGAAGACATCAGAGGAGGATAAGGTCATTTGAAGATAGGCAGAGATTGGAGGGATGCAATCACAAGCCAAGAAATGCCTAGAGCCACTACAAAGTAGGAGAGGCAAGGAATAGATTCTCCCTTTGAGCTTTCAGAGGAAATGCAGCCTACCAACACCTTGGTTTTAGACTTCTGGTCTCTAGAACTGTGAGAGAATACATTTCTGTTGTTGTAGGCCACCCACTGGGTCGTCAGAAAAGTCATGACTAGGGACCAGCAATTAGTGCTGGACTCCCACGTAGTCGACCTTGGTTCGCGTCCTGGACCCGGTGGCTTAAAACTCACACTGGGCACATGTGCGTGCATGCCCAAGATCCTGAGAGGAGAATGGAGGAGAAGGGATTGCAGTGTGGCCATCCCCCCCTGGGGGATGATTTCTCACTTCTTTCTCTGTCTGTCTGGCGAGCACACATGCCCTATAGCGAAAACCTCTCCAAAAAAAAAAAAAAAAGTCATGACTGCATTTTTACATAGAAAAAACATAGAAAAATATGTCATGACTTAACCGACAACCTAATGGTTTGTGGTACTTTGTTACAACAGCTGCAGGAAACTAATGCCCTCTTTTGCCATGTCCCCAAATATTTTCATGTTAGATTTCTATGGGCATCAAAGCACCTACTTTGACATGAATGTAGGTGAAGTTTAGGAAGAACGATGAAAAATTTGTTTCATGATTTCGTTTTTTAGGTCACCAGAGGTGGCATCCCAGCTGAGATTATCCCTGGCTTGGAAAGACCCAGCAGGAGCTTAGTCATAGGCAGTGGGGGAGCTTTGGTGGCATTTTAACCTGCTTTTGGAAGCAAGATCATGTACCGCCCTGACCACCCCATGGCATGGGCCTCAGCAACACTGTGAATGAGGTAGGTATTGAATTTATACAGCTAAGTGGGTTTCCTAGTTTTTAGTCTGTGCAAAAAGGCTGTTTTATAAAGACAGAAAAACAAGACAAGCCCTGAGCACTTGAAATTTATCAAAAAAAAAATCCAAACCAGCTTCTGATGGAATAATCTTTGACTTCTAAGGCTTTTCATTGGCGTTTCACTGGGGCCCAAACACAGACTTCGTTTATTCCTAGTGGCCGATTCAGATGATTCCAATCTCCACTTCTCATCAGTCAGCAGCTATGTACTAAATACCTGGGACACACTTGGTCCTGGGCTTTGGTAAAAAGAAAGGAGATATAAATGGGCCTTAAAATAGGCCAGTTTAAAAACATTTTTTTTCCCCTTAGATTTTTGCTGTAGGGCAAATGTGCTTGCCAGAGAGATAGAGACAGAGACAGAAAGTGAGAAATTACCCCCTAAGATAATGGACGACCACAATTTGTTGTCCATTCTCCTCTTGGGATCTTGGGCACACACATACCGCATGCCTGGCTTGAGGTTTAAGTCACTGGGTTCGGGACTTGAACCTCAGTTGACTGCATGGGAATCCAGCAACATGACCATTATGCCATCTGCTGGTCCCCAAAGTAGACTATTTTCAATTGGAAGCCTTACCTTAGAATCAGAGTGTTTGAGAAAGCAGAAACCCCAAACATCAGTGAATTTAAGCCCTTCATCTTACAGGGAAGAAACTGAGTAGGTGATCTATCCAAAGTGGCACAGCTGGGACTAGAGCCTGGGTCTTCTACTCACTTACTCTTTGGGCTTCCCACTATCCTATGCTGCTCCACCTGCTGAGCACCAGGGTCTACAACAACCGTTCCAATGAGAATAGATAGCATTGTGGATTGTCTCTGGTAGGAGTTGCTGCGCTGTTCTCAAATGTCACTTCATGACAACCATAAAGTTGCTGTTAGCCCCAATATACAGATAAAGAAATCAAGGCATGGAGCCATTCATAAACCACACAAGGCCCACAGCTGGTGCAGGCTCAGGTCTTGATTGTGGAACCATGGTCTTAACCACAGCCTCAGGAACCATAGCCTGAACCTGCCAGTGAGCTCCATGCTCTTGTTATTGGAAATGCGCCCTCAGAGGAAGCACCTGATAACACCTCAGACAAAATTTTTTCTAACCTCCCGACCTCTCTCTCTTGTTAATGTGACGCAAATGGTGGAAAATAGGATTTTCAAAGCCAGCTGAGGCTGGTAAAACTTCAAATCAATTTTCTGTGCTTAGTCCTTTGGACCACTAGATGTCAGTGTGACTGCTCTGCCAGGCAGCCAGAGCGTTCAAGTGCGGCAGGTCCTCTTGGCCAGCTTTTATGAGCTCCTAAACCAAAGAAGAGGCCTTTGGATTCCAGCAGGAGCTGGGAGAATGTGAAGGCCAGAGGTCATTAAGCAAATGGATTCAAATGACAAGAGGACAGCATGGACTTGAGCCTTTAAAATGATTTCCTAAGGTAAGTGGATTCCTTCCCAGACTTTCCTTTTTGAAACAGAAGACGAACATCTCCAAGTGCCACTCAAATATACCCCAATTCCTTAGCTATTTAGAATCTCCTTTAATGGCATATTTCAAAAGATGTGGTTTTGGGACCAGCAGGTGGTGTGGTAGTTAAGGTGCTGGACATTCCCACATGGCCGACCAGGGTTCAAGTCCTGAATCTGGTGGCTTACTTTCTCACTTCCTCTCTTTCTCACCGTTACCCTCTGTCTCTCTCTGGTCAAATTAAAAAATAATAATAATAATAAGAAGAAATAAATGAATAAATAAAATAAATAATTATAAAAAAAAGAAACATTAAAAAAAAAAAAAGATGTGGTTTTATTGGCCAGAACAACCAACAACCTCTTTCTACCTATTAATTCTCATTGATTTATCGGAGGATTAAACTACATGAAGTTTGTGTCTCACCTTGAATATGTACATGTTTTGTCTACATTAAACCTCCCTTGGCAGTCCCTAGCACGAACCACAGAAAAACACAGCCATGACTGTGCTTGGGGTGTTAAATCCCACCTATTTTTCTACATAGAGTAATTTGTATTAAATGGCAAAGTATTAAGAAAAGGCAAATATTAATAATCTCTTATTACATATTAGTACAGAGTAAGTATATGTGATTTATCCTCACCAACCTTAGGAGGTAAGCACTATTATCACCCTCACTTTTTAGATGATAAACCTGAGACAGAGAGGTCAAGTGACTCTCCTAAAGTCTCACACTGATAGGAGGCAGATCTGAATCTCATTGTCTTTTTTTTTTTTTAAAGTCCATTTTCCACTTTGACCAGAGAGAGAGAGGGAGAGAGCACAGAGAGAGAGAAAGTATGAAAGCAAACCACTAGGTCCAGTACTTGAACCACGGTCGGCCATGTAGGAGTCCAGCGCCCTTAGTCACCACACCACCTGCCAACCCCCCATTGTCTTTTAATTAAATCAATTATAAATCTAGTTAAACGGGGGAAAAAGGCCTTGTGAATTGTTCAGAAAAAGCAGTAATTCATATAAGAGGGTCAATGACTTCAAGGAAAACTTGGAGTGACTGGTTGCCCTGATAAGGCTTCCTGGATGATTTGCAGCTTGTTTGTCATCATTATTCCAGTTTGCCAGAAATCCTTCTGAGCAGAAAGAATTAATGACAGTGTAGCCCCACCTACCACCTTAATTAAAGTCCATTCACTTATCTCTTCAATGAGAGAGGAAGACACACACACACATACACACACACACACAAGTATCTTCAATGCCACAATGGTCCTCAATGCCACAGTCAACCCTCAGTTTCAGATCATGGGTAAGCATGTGAACCTGACACACTCAGGAAAGTCCTGGAATATGAACTCAGGACCTCTCCCATGTGATCCAGTTGTGTTACCACTGCACCACCATTTGGCCCGATCCCTTTCCTTAGTCTGTGTAGAAATCTGACAAGAACCCCACCCTCTGCCAGATCATTTAAGGCTTGGGGGAAATTGGGAGTTGCTCTTTCTCATCAAAAGGATGAACACATGCTTGTCAGGAGCCAGGATGAAATAAATGGTCTGTGCCCAACTCTGCTGTCAATGGGGCACATTTCTGGTTTCATCCTGAGACATCATTTAATACCAGTGGCACCAGAGTTTGCAACAGGAAACCATGAGAGGCCCTCTCCAGTTACGAAAGCGTGATGGACCCACTCCTGGCCACGTTTGTATCTGCTCATTTGTATCTGGCCACAGTGGGGCAAGAGTTTCAGTCTGGTGTTCAGCTCTTTTGCTATCTACCAACAGAGCATGCCTATCTTTCAGTTATTCTGTGAGCATAGTCTTTGCCATCGGGATCTATTGGTGGTACATTTACCTACTGTCAAAATTGGCACATTTATTTGAAAAGAAACCTGGGCATAGCTGTTACCTGACTCTTGTAGAAAAATGTGGGAGAATGGCCTCATTCAATGGGTCTTCCAGGGGCAAGAGGTTGGGTTCCTCTCACTTTGGCTGTTGTGCTGCCTCCGTTTGCCGAGAACTGTGGTGTTTTCTGGAGTTTGGCAGGGTCTGTCCAGAAGAATGGTTGAGTGCGCCTCTTCTCCCTTCCCTACCAGGCTGACTTAGAAAAGTTCTCTGATGTCCTCAGGATATTGAGTAAGAAGCGGGAGAGATAGGGGAACTAAAAAGTGTCTATTCAGCCTGGATACTTCTGCTGATATTCCTGTCAAGCATGTGATATTTAAATAGGCAAAACAAAAATATTTTCCTGCCTGCCACCGTGGTATTCAAGGGGAGGAAATGGTCGGACGTGGCTCCTCTAACCTGCTCACCCACTCAGGGTTGACACCTGAAGTGGTGGCCAAGGAGGGGTGCTCTCTAATAGGAAGGTCCACTCCAATGTGTGGGCTCTTTGGGCCCTAACTGCATTTAAGATTGGGAGGTGCTTGACTATGGCAACTGAAGGCAGAGGCGCATGTGCTGAAAAGCCCAGTGGGCTCACTTCTGTCTGCTCTCTGTTGGGCTTTTATTCGAACTCTGGAGAAAATAAAGTATTCAGATGATAATCCAAGAGATGAGATTACCATTGGGACTAAGTGAGATTTTAACAAGTTGCTGATGTTAAATGAACCTCTTCTACCTTCCTTCTACTTATTTGTCTATTCATTCCTAAACACAAAACCCCTGCTATATGGGCCAAGCACTGCGTTGAACTAGGGAGGGGTACAAGACAAGACTCTTCCTCTTAGTGGCTTATGTTCTTTCAGAAGTTATGCCAGAGATGGCTACTTTCCTCCTAGTGTGATTTTTCCCTTCTTATGTAAAAGGGGTTGGCAAACTGAGGCCTACTGGCCCATTTTGATCTGTTGTCTATTTTGTACAGCCCTCGAGCCAAGAATGACGTTTACAATTAAAGAGCTCTTAGAAAAGGGGCGGGGGGAGAAGATAATTACGATAACTATGACAGTGGCATGATAGAGACTATATATGGCCTAAAATATTTTCTATCTGGCTTTTTGCAGAAAACATTTACCAAGACTATTCTATTACAAGAGACCTCTGGCTTTTTAATTTTAAAATTTCCAGAGTGTGTGAACTCACAGGAGAGAGACAGAAAGAGTGGGGTGGAGAAGTGAGAAAACACCCCCTCTCCATAGGCAATGGTCACACGACAGTCCCTTCTCCTCTGCCTCTCCCTCTCCCTCCTTTTGTGATTCTGGGCACACATACACATGTGCCCATGATGCTTTTCAAGCTGTCAGGTCCAGGACTCAAACTGTACAACCGTGTGAGAGTCCGTCACCTTAACCACTATGCCACTGGTTGGCCTGAGACCTCTGACTTTTTAGCTGGCATATGACCATGTGGAATAAGACTTTCTAGCCTTCTTACCATTAGATATGGTGACTAAGTTTTGGTCAATGGGATCTGAGCAGAATTGATTTATGCAGCTCTTGGTGATACTCTGGAAGAGGAGCCTGTCATGCTTTCCTCTCCCGGCTGGCTGAAATCTTGAGCCATTCTGGCCCATTAATGAATAGGAAAATACTCTAGAGATGGTAGAGACAGAAGATAGAAGGAGCCTGAGCTCTGACACAGGAGATAACTCTATCCCATCACCAGATTTTGTGGGGTGGTTGTGAGGGAAGAAACAAGGGAAGGAGAAGAAAAATAACTTTTTAACATTGGTCATATGTAAAGGGCTGGATGGTGGTGCAATAGTATAATATGATGCTCTGAGAGGTGACCCATGCAGAAAGTCTTGAGGTTTGAGTATGGGGACTTCTCTGAGAATGTCAGGAATGTGTGTGCCCACAGGCTGGGGATGGGTCATGGCATTAAGACCTGATAGGAGATGTTGTCTTTCTCGTTTTACAAAATAAATAAATAAATAAAACTTGAAAAAAGTCTCTTGCTGTTACCAAACCTTGTTGGAGTTGGAATCATCTGTTACTTCTCCCTTCCACCAACCTTCTTCTGATGACCCAAACAAAATTATTTACTAAAAGCAAGAACACTCCCTGTCGTCAAGGAATGCATTTTCTTGTCTTCTCTTTCATCTGGTTAACTCCTACTCAAGCCCCAAAGCTCAGTATAGATATCACTTTCTTCTGAACTCAGTCCCACAGACTGGGTAAATCATTCTTCCTCTAGTCTTTACTATCTGTTAATTGTTAGAGACAAATTTGTTTTCCCCACTAGATCTTGAGCTCTTTGAAAGCGGGACTGTGGCTTGTCTTTAATTCCTGGCTTCTGGTACACAGCTTGGCATACAGAAGATATTGTATAAAAGTTGTTGAATGAATTAATTTATGACAGGCCAAGGGCATCGTCCTGATTTGTGGGACTGTTGCTATTTTTACTCATGTGTCCTAGAAAAGGGAAGGTGAGCCCAGCAATTTATATGCCTCAGCTCCTTCGTTAAAAAGAAATAAGTTTTGAAAGTTTATTTTCCAAAAAGGTGAAAGAGAAATAAACACATTTAGAAAGTTTTCATTTTAAAATGTGAATGTTTTGGTTGACATGAATAGCAGCTACACATATTGCTAGTGTCTGGAGAGGTTTGAAGATTTAATAAAAACAAAAATGAGGTGAAATGAGTTTAATAACATGCTGGTATGCCCCTAAAATAAATGGAAGTGTAAATACTTGCTGAAATCTATCTTATTTGGAGTTCATTATTTTATAATAAAAAAACATTCATTTAAAAATAAATTGATAAAATCTTTACATGCAAAGGAAAATATGTGCAATGATGTATTATTGTATGATAATAATAAAATGATAATTCCATTTATTCTCCTCTTTCCGCTCTATATTATGTGACTTATAATCAACAGAAGCAAAAGCATTGCTTTCTGTATAAACATATTTTTCTATATCCTTGAGAGATATGCAACCAGTTTTCTGAACCAGCAAAATAATGTAAGAGCTTTAGGACACTACTTAATACTAGTATTTTTGCTCCTTCATTAAGAGAAAAGAATACAAAATCTGAAGAGCACATTTCTCTTCACATATGATCCTTTTTGAGATGGTGTTAGCAGAAGGTAACACTGGAAAGAATTACTTGTGTTATGTTTCTAAAGGAAACCAATCATGTGATATTGGGTTATAATCCGAATACGGAGAGTTCATTATTTTCATGGCTTCATACGAAAAGCTTTCATAAATTATAGGGAAACCTGAGCCGTTAAATAAAATAAGTCAAAGAATTCTTAAATAAAATATTAGGCCTTAACATCTGCTACAGAACCATAGCTAACACCTCAGTGCTTCTGGATATTTTATTAAATGTTTGCGGCCTCCCTTCCCCCTTAAAAGAGTAATTCTAGGCAAATGATGAATGTCTCCATGAATAGCTCATTCTTTGTGGCCATGAATACGAGGCTTTTACTCCCGTATCCTGTGCAGCTCTATTGTGCAATACAAGGAAATAAAATACTATGGAGGAGAATGAGTGAGCTGGGGGTGGGGTGGAGTGAAATAGAGGAAATCAGCTTACTCTCAACTCGTTACTCCCAGTATCAAATGCCTATTTCGGATATCAGAGCTTCTGTCTTAATTGCCCTGTCTCTTCTCATCCTCACCCCCTACTCCAGGTGGAACAACCTCACTCTATCCCATCTGATCAGTATAATGACTGCTTCGAGGTGTTGGGCTGTTCATGCCATTGCCTGCCAATTTGCTTACTCCCCATTCTCTAAATTAAATATTGTACTTACATTGTTTTTTCACTTTAGCAAAAACATCTGTCATTACTAAAAATAATGATTAAATTTATATTCTGGTTCCTTTTTTTAAGAGATTTTTGCTATGGGATGCATGTGCTCTCCAGAGACAGAGAGAAACAGAGAGACAGAATGAGAGAAATCACCTACCGGGCTGGGGTGGGGGATGGATGGCCACACTATAATCCTGTCACTGTAATTTTCCTCTCAGGATTTTGTGCATGCATGCACACGTGCCCAGTGTGAGTTTTAAGTTGCTGGGTCCAGGACGTGAACCACTGTGGACTACGTGGGAATCCAGTGATGTAACCATTACACCATCTACTGGTTCCCATATTCTAGTTCTTAAAGGAGTAAATAAAGGCAATGGTCAATCCAGCTGCCTTACAACAAGAGGTGATGTGGTCCTGGAGTCCAAGCCAGGTTTGCTGTGCCATTTAAAGCTTCCAGAGATTCAGAAAATAAATCATGAATGTGTTTGGGAGTAAATATGGTGCAGGCTTTGGAACAGTTCTGATGGGTTCAGCTAATGCAGTTTAATAACATGCTGGTATGCCCCTAAAATAAATGGAAGTGTAAATACTTGCTGAAATCTATCTTATTTGGAGTTTATTATTTTATAATAAAAAAAATTCATTTTAAAAAAAAATTGATAAAATCTTTACATGCAAAGGAAAATATGTGCAATGATGTATTATTGTATGATAATAATAAAATGATAATTCCATTTATTCTCCTCTTTCCGCTCTATATTATGTGACTTATAATCAACAGAAGCAAAAGCATTGCTTTCTGTATAAACATATTTTTCTATATCCTTGAGAGATATGCAACCAGTTTTCTGAACCAGCAAAATAATGTAAGAGCTTTAGGACACTACTTAATACTAGTATTTTTGCTCCTTCATTAAGAGAAAAGAATACAAAATCTGAAGAGCACATTTCTCTTCACATATGATCCTTTTTGAGATGGTGTTAGCAGAAGGTAACACTGGAAAGAATTACTTGTGTTATGTTTCTAAAGGAAACCAATCATGTGATATTGGGTTATAATCCGAATACGGAGAGTTCATTATTTTCATGGCTTCATACGAAAAGCTTTCATAAATTATAGGGAAACCTGAGCCGTTAAATAAAATAAGTCAAAGAATTCTTAAATAAAATATTAGGCCTTAACATCTGCTACAGAACCATAGCTAACACCTCAGTGCTTCTGGATATTTTATTAAATGTTTGCGGCCTCCCTTCCCCCTTAAAAGAGTAATTCTAGGCAAATGATGAATGTCTCCATGAATAGCTCATTCTTTGTGGCCATGAATACGAGGCTTTTACTCCCGTATCCTGTGCAGCTCTATTGTGCAATACAAGGAAATAAAATACTATGGAGGAGAATGAGTGAGCTGGGGGTGGGGTGGAGTGAAATAGAGGAAATCAGCTTACTCTCAACTCGTTACTCCCAGTATCAAATGCCTATTTCGGATATCAGAGCTTCTGTCTTAATTGCCCTGTCTCTTCTCATCCTCACCCCCTACTCCAGGTGGAACAACCTCACTCTATCCCATCTGATCAGTATAATGACTGCTTCGAGGTGTTGGGCTGTTCATGCCATTGCCTGCCAATTTGCTTACTCCCCATTCTCTAAATTAAATATTGTACTTACATTGTTTTTTCACTTTAGCAAAAACATCTGTCATTACTAAAAATAATGATTAAATTTATATTCTGGTTCCTTTTTTTAAGAGATTTTTGCTATGGGATGCATGTGCTCTCCAGAGACAGAGAGAAACAGAGAGACAGAATGAGAGAAATCACCTACCGGGCTGGGGTGGGGGATGGATGGCCACACTATAATCCTGTCACTGTAATTTTCCTCTCAGGATTTTGTGCATGCATGCACACGTGCCCAGTGTGAGTTTTAAGTTGCTGGGTCCAGGACGTGAACCACTGTGGACTACGTGGGAATCCAGTGATGTAACCATTACACCATCTACTGGTTCCCATATTCTAGTTCTTAAAGGAGTAAATAAAGGCAATGGTCAATCCAGCTGCCTTACAACAAGAGGTGATGTGGTCCTGGAGTCCAAGCCAGGTTTGCTGTGCCATTTAAAGCTTCCAGAGATTCAGAAAATAAATCATGAATGTGTTTGGGAGTAAATATGGTGCAGGCTTTGGAACAGTTCTGATGGGTTCAGCTAATGCAGAAATCTGGGTGTCATGTTAAGACAGTTGGTTGAGGGCTCCCGCTTTCTGCTGGTTCAGCAAGGAGGTGGATTTGGTAGGAAAGTCCAGGCTTTGTCACTGCTCCAGACCAATGAGCAGCGGATAAAGCGTGGATAAATCCATGCCCTCCCAGTTTGTAAGTGGCTCGTTGACATGTTTGGCTGTCCTTAAGCCAATCACATCCTTATCATAGTTCATCAAGGTGTGTGTGTGTAATGGGGAAGTGTAAAAATTAGAGTGATAACCTTTCAGATTTCTGGCTTTCTGTAAAAAGTCTGACTCCTTTTGCAACAATTTACTTGATCCCTGAAGAACTTTGGTAATTCATTATCACTGGTTTCCTCATTGAAGTCACCTGCTTGACTCCAGTAGCCATTTGGTTTGCAACTCATAACATGTAGGTCATAAGCTTTTGAAATTCTCTTCATGACTCTTGTCATAGAATTATTTCTCTGCAAACCTGCTACCTCCTTGCCCCACCCCCCACCCCCCGCCCTGAAATTGAATTAAAGTGTTTTCTATCAGGAAAAACCTAAATATCTTGAGAAAGCCAAGTGGGCGCTAAGAAACAGAGAGCTTGGGTAAGCTGTATGGGCAGCTATTCCTGACAAACACATGAAATCTATGCATCTCCAAGAGTAGGAGTCAATTTGAGATCTGAGTGCAAAATACTTAGCAGCAAAGGATGATTTTTAACTAGAGTAATAACATTATCTTTATCTTTTGAGGTTTGAGGTCTTGGTCCCACAAATCAGGATGAGAAGAATTGACCTTACTTGGTAGATAAAGAAGTAACCCCAAAAGGAATACAGTAAAATCATGACAGAGACTGTCTTTGAGAAACAATGGTGGACAATAGACTTGAGCAAGAAAGATGACTGGATTTCAGCCTTATGTAGACTGCTTAGACTTTTCATGTTAGCCAAGTCTTCAAGCGAATATAGCAAAATCCTTGTCAGCATTATGTTTTTTTTTTTCTATTTTTCAACATTTCTTAAAATAGACGGACCAAAATGTTGTTCCTACTTCTCAAGGGACAAAGATTTTCACAAATATTCCATACGATGGACACACTAAATTTGGAAAAGCTGTCACCTGTAGTGATGTCCCCTCTAACCTCTTTCCAGAATAGGAGAGGAAGTAGAATCATAGGCTCTAGTTTTTCTGCATACTAAGAGCTGCAGATCTTTTAAATCACCAGGGTCAGTGTTTTTTTGATATGAGATTTCCCTTTAATTCCCCAGAATTAGAGAGGCTAGCAAAGGAAAATACAAGACAAAATAGATCTGAGATCTTTATAATCTATAATAAAATTTCCTTTTCTTTTTTTGACTCCAGAAGCTAATAAATCAAGATTTCTCACTTAGAATGTAATCGTCTCTCTTTTTTAATTACAAAAACTAATACATTTTTTGTTTTCTTCTCATTATTTTTGAAAATTTTTATTTCTATTTCTTTTATACATTCAATCATGTTACTTAGCTCACAAAGTGAATATTCCAGCATCTGTACATTTCTCACCCGTCCAGTTCACCATACTAGAAAGTTATCTTCAACAGATAATAATCCATTTCTTTGTCCCATAAAGGCCTTGAAAACTACTAAAATTTTAAAAACACAATTATAGTGCCACAACTAATGACTCCTTTAGAATTTTAGCTAAGCATAGCCTTCTCTCACTATAAAATCAGAATGTTGATTGGCTCAGTGACACAGCAGTAAAGCACGGCTTCTGTGACATAGATCCATATAGAAGATCAAGGTTTAGTTCCCAGTTGACCTGTACAAGCTGGATATTCGCCCCTATGATCCTGGCTGTCTGGGAAGGCTGGGGTTAGAGTATTGCAGCGGGAGACCCTGTGGAGGGTACTTGTATTTCCTCCTTGCTCTTTTTGTCTCTATCATGGAAGAAAGAAATGAACTTTAAAAAATTCGATGGTTCTTTTACCTACTCTAGCTCTCAACAATACATGAGAATGAAATAGGATAGTAAAGGGCTTTCTGAGCGTAGCAGAAGGTCTCAGCTCTCTGTGTGAGGGATGTGCTGCAACATAAGAACTGGCTCTGTTCTGACGGCCGTCCTGCCTCATTGGTCAGTATGAAAAGCGCTGACAGAAGAAGTCTGGGACTTGGGAACCAGGGGCGAGTGCATCCTTATAACAGGATAGAAATAAAGCACAATAGGACCATGAATCTTGTTGGAATGGGACTGAGTGTATATCATTCCCCACCTGGAGAAATGGAGACAAATGTCATGCTATGCTCATTTGGCCTGCAGGCCAAATCTGTGCAATGTGGCTTCAAAGGATAAAACCCAGGGAGAAATCAGCTATTCCCCAGATCTAAATGAAAGGACAAAGGAACCGATAATTTGTCTGCAGTATATCAGTTCAAAATCTAAACAGAATTAGTTGGAACACTAAACTCATTTAAGTCTGATCAAGAGGAGTGAGACTGGGATACTCTTTTTTTTTTTTTTTAAGAGAGATTTTTGCTATAGGTATAGGGCGTGTGTGCTCACCAGAGAGACAGAGAGACAAAAAGCAAGAATCATCCCCCTTCTCCTCCATTCTCCTCTCGGGATTTTGGGCACACATGCAAAATGACACACCTGGCATGAGTTTTAAACCACTGGGTCCAGGACTTGAAACATGGTCAACTACATGGGAGTACAGTGACATAACTATTGCACCATCTGCTGGTCCCTGGGATACTTTTTTTGACAGTAACTTTTGATATTTATGTTTGCCTTAGCTTAGAGATATGACTTGATCTGCCATATGAGCTATCTTTTGTTGGAAGATTAACATAATCTGGGCAAGGTATACAGGGATTTATAAATATACTGTCTAACTTAATCTTCATACTATCAAGATGATTGTTGTGCTTATTTAGAGATAAGAGCACTCAGGTTAAAGATAAAGTGTGTGGCCCAAGAGCAGAAGAGGGTCTCAAACTTAAATCTGTATAATAGCCCACAACCACTTTGCTAAATATACTTACTAATTTTTCAAACCTGGTTTCACAATAGAATAATCTGGAGTACATCATTATATTCTGATGGCCAAATTCCTGTGATTAAATTAAATCACAATATGGGAATGAAGTTCTAGGTATCTGTATTCATTAAAGCTCACAGATGCATCAGATAGGCAGTCAGAAATTAAGAATCTCTGAACTGCCTTGTACTTTATCCAATGTAAGCAAACTTGTCCTACACTGAGGTAGGCAGAATAATGACCTTGCTAAAAGATGTCACCTTCAAATCCCAGGAACTGTGACTTTATTATCTTATAAGGCAAAAGTGAATTTGCAGGGAAGTGAGTAAGTTAAGGATCTTGAAATGCAAAGATATCCTGAATGATCTGGGTGGACCCCAGATAACCAGAAGGGTTGTTATGCATGGGAACAGGAAGCAGGAATTTGGATGTCAGAGTGAAGCAGCCTGAGAAAGGCTTGATCCGTCATTGCTGGCTTTTAGGACAAAACTTGGTCATGAGCCGAGGAATGTGAGTACCCTCCAGAAACTGGAAGAGGCGATTCTCCCCTGGAGCCTCCAGAAGGAGCACAGCCCTGCCCACACCTTGATGTTGGGCTCAGTGAGACTCATTTCAGACTTCCGACTTCCAGAACTACTAGATATTTATAAGATAGATTCATATTAAGCGTGTGGTCGTTTGTTAAAGCAGGTATCTATCACCTATGTGTCTATATACATTTATCTATCAGTTTTATGGAGGTATAATCAACAAATAAAAATTGTACACAGTGACCTAATTTCACTGACTCAGCGGTAACCTGAGAGTCTGATGCCAGAAGCCTTATGGAATGGTTTCAGTTCCTGGGTCACTCTGTACACATTGAATGTGTGCACATGTGCCCGTGACCCTGCCTGGTTGAGAGAGCTGAGGGGGAAGGATCTAGTGTGAGACCCTCTTGAGAGTTCTTATCTTTCTCTTTCACTATAATAGAAAAAAAATAAGCTTTTTAAAAAGTGCATATTTAAGGTTCATAGTGCATTGTTTTGATATACATATACCCTGTGATTACCATGATCAAACTAATTAACAAACCAACACCTTATACAGTCACCATGTAGTAACCCTTTTATTTTTTTGAGATATTTTTGCTATAGGGCGCATGCACTCACCAGACAGACAGAGAGAGAGACAGAGAGACAGAAAGCGAGAAATCACCCCCCAGGGGGATGGCCATGCCGCAATCCCTTCTCCTCCATTCTCCCCTCAGGATCTTGGGCATGCACGCACATGCGCCCGGTGTGAGTTTAAGCCACCAGGTCCTGGACTTGAACCGCAGTTGACTACGTGGGAGTCCAGTGACATAGCCATTTCGCTAACTGCTGGTCCCACCTTTTTTGTTTTGTTTTGTAGTGAGGACACTTACAGTCTATTCTTAGCGAATTTCTAGTTCATGATACATTGTCGTTAACTATACATATCTTGCTGTACATTTGATCTCCAGAACTAATTCCTCGTATAACTGAAAGTGCACAGAGAAAAGTTTTAAGTAGACTTCCGATTTCTTCTCTGACCTCATTTGCTATGGGTTTATAAAAAAAAAAAAAAAAAAAAAAAAAGAGGGAGAGAGAATTCTAAGATTTTCCTTGTGAGGATCAGCCAGTACTCACATAGATAAAAATCGCTATTAGTTCACAAATGCTCTAGCATATATCTAGGTAACTTCATCCCTCAAAACATTCCCCATTTGCTAGGACCAGTCTCTTTTTTTTTGGAGAGGTTTTTGCTATAGGGCACATGTGCGCGCCAGAAAGATAGAAGGAAGACAGAGAGACAGAAAGCGAGAAATCATCCCCCGGGGGGATGGCCATGCTGCAATCCCTTCTCCATTCTTCTCTTGGGATCCTGGGCATGCATGCACATGTGCCCAGCATGAGTTTAAGCCACCAGGTCCAGGACTCGAACCATGGGAGTCCAGTGACATAGCCATTATGCCAACTGCTGGTCCCCTAGGACCAGTCTCTGATGGACGGTGATGTTGCCCAGATTTTTGCTGGTGCCTCCTGCTCTTACTGTCTTCCTTCAGGGTTCACTCTCTCCCCTCACCATTTCCAGTCTTGAGTTAAAGTCCTGTAGGGGTTTCTTCAATTCCTAAAATCATTAATTCTTATTTGTAAAAGGTGGCCCTTTCATTATTTCTAGTCTGTGGCCTTTTTCCTACACTGTAATGGTGTGGTTTTATGTCTGGCCATTTTGCATGACCTTGATGGCTATCTATCCAACCATTCACTTGCCTGCCTGCTCATCCAGCCATCTACACACCTGTTCAGAAAACACACAGAACCTGCTAAAGGTGTGAAGTGAAGACTACCACTTCCATTTAACTGAAGGGCAAATTCAGGTGCAGAGAAGTTAACAGCAGAGACAGGATTTCACTCCTAATCTTCTGATCCCTAAGTGACCTGCTCTTTCTCTATAGTATGTTTCTGGACTTCCTGGTTATTAGAATTACAGGCCGTGTGCGTAGGGATTCAGATATTACCATAGCTGACCAGTGGAGGAAATATTTTTGTGTATGTAGAACTCTGTAATATTATTCAATCCATAGCGTTGGTGAAATGAGTTTGTCATCTAAAAGCTCTATAGTTGACTATGGGGCAGTTTCCCTTAGATTAGTATTTGACATCTTCTTAGGATATCCCCTCCTCTAAGGCACGGGCTGTCTAGCAATAATTAGGCTGTATTTTGATGTCTTTGTTAAGAGTGGTGCTGATAGGAGCAGAGTACCAAGGTCTGAGACTGGGCTGTAGCTTATTCTAAAATTGTAAAAAATGTGAAAGACTTTTCCAAATGAAATCTGTGTAAAAAACATATAAATTAAAGCCACCACTCCACTAAAAGTAAGAATAGTATGCTAAAACCTCCCATTTCTCCTGTGCCACTTCTTTAATGCAGTCTTTGGAATACCCAGGACTCTGCAGAACATTTTGAAATAACTAGGCTATGTGCTGAATAAATGAATGACTGGCCATCCCAGGCTAACCTTGGTAAAACTGGAGGTATTTTTCCCCCCAAATATCTTTCCATTTTAAAAGGAAAATATACTCAAGTTTTATTTCATGATATTGACATATTGACTAGAACAAGGAAGAAGATAAAGATAATGAGGAGGAGGAGCTATTAATCAAGAAGCTATTAATCAAGAATTAATAGAGTCAGCTCTGTGGTGTAGCAGCAATGTGCTGCTTAAGAGAACCTGGATTCCATATGGCTACCACAGTTTGAATCCTTGGCCCAGTAAGCCTAAAACATGACAGGTACATGCACAAGTGCCCAGGATCCAGGATCTGATGGGCTGGATGACTGGAGAAAGGGCATTGTGGTGTGACTAGACAGTAAGGAGGATGCTTCTCTCTTTGTCTTTCACTCTCATGTGCTCTATAATGAACAAAGAAAAAATAAATTAAAAAAATTAAATATTTATTGGTGAAGACAGTGTGATAAAATGGAAAACAGTATTTAGCTCAGAGCCACACTGCTCTAGTTGCCACACCCAGCTGTTGTTGCTCTTGGATTCCTCTGTTACCTTGAACAAGTCACTTTGTAACATTGAGCATCTTGAACAAGTCACTTTGTAACATTGAGCATCGAGTGGATGAATTAAAGAATATATTCAAAAGCACTTGGCCCATTGCACATTATTATAGGGTGTGTGTACTCATCAGAGACAGAGAGACACAGAGAGGGAAGGTAAGAAATTACCCTCTAGGGAGGATGGCCATACAGCAATCTCTTCTCTTTCATTCTCCTCTTGGGACTTTGGGCACACAGGCACACACATCCAGTGTGATTTTAAACTTGCTGACTCCAGGATTCAAACCACAGTTAGCCATGTGGGAGTCCAACACCTTAACCACCACATCACCTGCTGATTGCTTGGCTTATCGTTTTTATCTAAATGTATTGAGTACATTCTGGGTTACAAAGCTTTCTATTAGGTGCAATGGTCAAGGTTGAATGAGACAAAATTTCTGTTCTGAAGAAACACAAAGCTATTTGGAAAAACACATGGTATATTTCTGGAAAATTCATAGTACAATGATGATTGCAGGGCAGTATATTTCCAGCATCAAATAAAAATTCCAGTGGTAAGACATTAGTACACCCT
Source organism: Tupaia belangeri chinensis (assembly GCF_000334495.1). Taxonomy (NCBI): domain Eukaryota; kingdom Metazoa; phylum Chordata; class Mammalia; order Scandentia; family Tupaiidae; genus Tupaia; species Tupaia belangeri. Next base: position 1,395,294 of record NW_006160001.1, on the reverse strand, counting down.
GGAGTAACCCGAGAATACTACTTGAAGAATGGGTAAGATTTGGCATAGGAGACTAGGAGAACAGTACAAACAATGGGGAAAAGAGTATTAATAAAGAGGAGCTTGGAGACTAAATACTTCTCAACATTCTTCCTACATGGATGGGAGGTGAATGGAAGTAGAGAGACGCACTTCCCTTTCACATGGAGAAGAACTGAGACAGGGAAGTCTGAGTTCCCATGGAGTCAGCACTTCTTAGCAGTACTCTATCCCGCTGGGTTTTAGTCATTACCTCTCAGTGCCATCAACCTCTTATGTGATATCTGTGAAAGGGTATCTAGGTAAGGCTGAGTCTGAGGAATAAGAGATTTTTACCTAGGTGATCGTTTTTGAAAAGGGATTATAGGCATGTTCAAGACAGAACAGAGAACAGCATATCATTGTACTATTTCACCTGGCTCTGGGCTCCTCAAGAATAGATCTATTCTTCCTAAGGAATGGATCACTGTAGAACAATGAACAATGGTGAACTTTCTGAGTCAAAGACAATAGTGGCCCAAAGAAGGAAACAGAAAGATAGCTGCTTGAGAGCATACACGCACAGGAAGGTACGTAGACTCATACCAACCTCCTTCAGTAGTCAGGTTTGACCACAATGAACATCGTAGTTTTGTACAAAAGGAAGAATCAACTTAATATAAACTTTCCTGGTATCATGAATTGATGTAACCTAAAAATATGAGCCCTGTGAAATGAAACAAATAAGCTAATGAGCAAATGAGTCAGGGCTGATTGGGGCACCAGTCTAGCCATTCGCATTGTAATAAACCACAGGTGTTGTGCAGTGGATCTCAGACATGGTATTCATGGGTTATTAGCACATAGCCAACCTCAGCCCAGGCTGCCAACAGGCCCAAAGAACCTCTCAAATTCAAATGAAATCTTCATTTAAAACCATTATAAGTGCAACTTTTTAAACTAAATATTTTATGAGACAAAACAGTTTCTATGCAACTAGGAAGAACAAGCAAATGTTCATCTGGGCAAATTAATGGCTTGGTTTATGAGAAAAAAATGTAAGATTTAGATGTTGCCTCCAAATGGCTGTGGGTAATTAGTTGAGATGAATAACCATGGTAAGTATCCTTAGCAGACTCTTCTGGCCAGCCTAGAAACAGGGTTCTATTTGCTTTTTTATTTCTTGAATTTATCTTTTATTTGTACTCACCATGTTCTAGAACAGTGGTTCTCAAACTCTCTGGTTTTGAGACACTTGGAATGCTTGATAATTTTTGGAAGACTCTAAGAACTTTGGTTAATGTGGGTAATAACTGGAAAAATTTTCATGTATTTATTAATTCATTTAGAATTATAGTAAAATATTACATATTAACATGACTAGCACTTTTATAAAAAATGTATTTTCCAAAATAAAAATGGTCGTGAGAGACATGCATGGTTTTACACTTCTGTCTGGTGTAATAGAAAACAGCTGTATCCTCATGTTTGCTCTGCATTCAATCTGTTGTGACATATTGTTTTCATTGAAGTATATGAAGATATGGCCTCACACAGATATGCAGTTGGCAAAGAGAAGACTGAATAAGCTAGTCAGATAATAATGTAGTCTCTGGAAAATTCCATTGAACACTCATGACAGAATGAGAATGAAAAGGACAAGTAACATCTTAATATTTTTATGTAGGTTAGTTTTGACCTCATGGATTTCTGAAGGGACTTGGTGATTCTCAGGGGTCTTTGGACTACCTTTTGAGACTCGCTCAGCCTTTTTCCAGTTTGTGTGTGCCAGATGTATTTCTAGATGATGTGAGGTGTTATCTGTGGTTGATTCTTCTTCAAGCCATCTAATGGTGGACTCCAAATGTATGACATCCAGGCTTGTTTCTAGATCTGACAGCCCTTTAGACCATAGTCTTAGACCTCATATCTTTGTTCCATAGTCACTGACCTGTCACCATAGCTCATGTATGTCACCTAGTCTGATTTTGCATGGAAAAGTGAAAATGAAAAAGCTGAGAAAGATCTCCCTCATCAAGGTTTCCCCCTCCCAATTGTCAGAGGATGCATGCACCCACCAGAGGGAGAAAACATTCCTATTGGTAATGGTCATGCTGCAATCCTTTCTCCTTCTTTCCCCCTTCCTTTTAGGATATTGTGCACCTGTACACCTGCCCAGAATGTTTTTCAAGCTGTTGGATTCAGAATTCAAACCACAGGATCAGTCAAGTGGGATCTAGCTCCCCCCACCCATCATGTCATGACCTGACTTGTTTTATTAAATTTTTAATTGTGTTTGTGTCTTCATTAAAACATTAATATTTAAAAGACTTAACTCCAGGCAAGGAGATATAAAATCGTGAATCTCAGTTAATTTAGGAACGTAAAAGTACATATTGACTGTCTCCTCTGGAGTTATGGCCTAGGTTTAGGATTGTAAAACTGAATCAAATAGTCCTGTTGTACCAAGGAGCCCTGAGCCCTTAAAATATAGAGACAACTAGAAAATCACCTAGTTCATAAACACAAACTCTATAATCAATGTAAATTCCCTGGAAGAAAATAAGCTATTCTGGCCTGGGGTTGGAATGGAATTGCTTTTCTGTTCATATTACACCTAGGAATAAGGGTAAGACATGATGACTACCAGAGAGACTGAGATGAAGAGGGAATTCTGGATAACATCCCAAGGAACAGCTTTTCTTCTCGCAGTCAACGAAGGATCTTAAAAATATTTTTCTTGAGAAATGAACAAAGGTGACATTTCTACCCTTTGGGCTTCGAAAGGGGTCAGTGCACATTTCAAAAGCAAATAACTCTTGGCTGATTTGATGCAGATGTCATCCACAGCTGTCCAAGCAGGGGCAGAGAAGGTGTCAACAATTTGCCACAGGTTTACATTGAGAATTTGGCAGAATTCAGGAAGTGTAGACTACTTGTTCACAGAATCATTTGTATCCTTTCTGCTGCTTAAATCTTTTTAATTTTTTTTCATATTATGATGCCAGATAACTGAGTAGCTGTAGGAGCTGTCATTTTTCTCTAAGATAAACATTTGTTAAGCATTTTTTGAGCAAATGAACAATTAATGCAACTCTAATGTATTCAACACATATGAGAACTTTAAATAATATCATCAGATGCCATAAATGACATCAAAAATGCTAAATATATACATTGTTTGTTTATATGGTATAGGGTATGTACATTTGCCACGGGGGGGAGAGAGAGAGAAGGACAGGGAGAAATCACTCCTTGGGGGACAGCCACATCACAATCTTTTCCCTTCTATTCTCCTCTTGGGATTGTAGGCATGCATGCATACATGCCTGCTGTGCTTTTCAAGTCACTGGATCTGTGACTCAAACTGCCACGTGGGATCCAACTGCCTTAACTGCAACGCCACTTGCCAGCCCCATTCTATATATTAATTTTTAAAAAGAAACCCATTGATAAGCTTTTAGAGTATTGCTATCTAATAGAATTTTTTTGAATGATAAAAATGTTCTGTATCTATACAGTCTGATGTAGCCACTAATCACATCCCACTATTGAGCACCTGTAATGTAGGAGTACACCTGAGGAACTGAACTTTTAATTTAATTTAATTTTAAAAATAATTTTATTTAACTTTATTTATCTTAAATTTTAAAATTTGACCAGAAAGGGACAGAGTGAGTGAGAGAGAGAGAGAAAGCCACCAGGTCCAGGACTCGAACTGCAATTGGCCATGTGGGAGTTCAGTGTCCTTAACCACCATGCCATCTGTTGGCCCCTAATTTCAGTTAATTAAAATCTAAGTAGCAGAGTGGCCTTGTGTCCCAGTGGTTAAAGAAGCTAGAGCCCATGTGCCTGACCATGGTTCTAATCCCATCCCTGAATGCTTGAAAATCATGCTGGAAACATGTAGGTATGTGTTAAAAATCCCAACAGGATGAAGAAACGGAAGAAAAGGGATGGTGACATGACCATGCTCTATTGAGGGGTAGTTTCTTCCTCTCCCTGAATACCATGTGCCCTCTGGCAATTAAAACAATAATTAAATGGCCACGGTATTGCTAGTGGCCATAGCATTGGATAGCACAATTCTGAAGAACCAGAGCCATAAGACATTCTTTTGTTTTTTAAAACCTCTCAGACTCTGAGTAAACTCTGTGTGCCAAATGATTTTGAAAGATACTTTTATATTAAATAATATCATTCATATTGTTATTGAGGCTCATATCTGGGCTAATGAGATGATTAACACGTTACTTCCCTTTGATTTGAAATGAAGAATAGATTTGAACATAATCACTAGAAGGTTTATGAGACTGAATCTCTCATTTTATAATACTAATACATCTTGAAAACCTGTTAGGCATTCTGGATTTCAATAGACCAAAGAAAACATTAAGAATTTTGGATAACTTTTGTTTTCAAGGTTTTTGCCACAGAGCAAGAGTGCTCACCAGAGAGACAGAGAAAGAGACTGAGAGGGAAAGTGAGAAACCAACCCCCTAGGAAGCATGGCCATACCACAATCCTGCCCCCTCCATTCTCCTCCTAGGATTTGGAGCATGCACATGCACATGCACATGCCTGGCATGAGTTTCAAACCACCAGATCCGGGACTTGTACTGTGGACAGCCATGTGGAAGTCTAGTACCTTAACCACTATATCACCTGCTGGCCTTATAATAACTTATTAATTGACAAAAAGTGAAAGCAATACAGAAAATAAAGAACATTAGCATAAATACAGTATCTTGAAGATAGTGTGATGTGGCACATGTGTGCCAGAGGAACTATAATGTTTTGGCAAAAATTCAGAAATTGAGGCGTCATAACCGCAGAGACATAGCAACACCTACCCATTGTAGGGGATACAGATTTTGTCATCAAAGGTTCTGAGCACAGTCTGACAGATAAAGACAAAGATGCAGAGAGCTGCACTACAATGGAAGAATCAGAACAAGAAGGAGCTATCCAGAACTTATCACATGATAGTAAAATTTCGATGGCCAAGTTAGAAGATTAGAAAGAAATGTGTTTCAGAGAAAGCAAGCTCACACTGGACAAAGAGTGATGGAAAGAGTCTGGTGTTTGAAGTAAAGCCAAGGTTGACGTCACAGCTCTCTGCCACTTAATATTTCTTTAGCTAAGTTACTTGATCTGAACTTAAACTCTCTCATCTATTAAACAGTGGTAATATTAGCTGTGATAAAGTTGCTGTGAAGATTAATATAGGGCCTAGCACATATTAGGTGTTTTAGACTGCAAGATCACTCAAGTAGTTATGATTATTAGCAACTAAACATCAGGATCTTCTGGCAGCAGAGTAAATATAAGAAATATGATGTGTTCGTGGTCATCAATGAATAAGTGAATCTAAGTTGAATAGAGGTAGTTGGAGAAAACGGTGGGAATAGGTTTAACAGGTAAGATGGGTCCACAGAATCTCTTTTCCTTGAAATTTTGACAAAAAAAAAACTTGGGTTGGACTGTCACAGGTAATTGGAAAAAACTACAGATTCACACCAAAATAGTTAGTAGTTAGGTAGACTAGCTGGCAGCACCAACAAAAAGATGAATTTAAGAACAAGGCAAGTAAAGCAGTTGGGAGTCTATAATCAAAGTATAAAATAATCGTCTTGACTAAAATAGTAGCTATAGAAATAGAAACAAAATTGCAAATGTAAGAGACATCTTAAAGAAAACAATGGGTTAAATTTGAACTGTGTATCTAGGAGTTACAGGCATGTTGATATATCAATAACCCATTAAAGCCTGGGGAGTGTGGGGTACATCCTAACTTCTATCATAAAACTATTTCTGGTGTAGTTTCTTCCTTCCTTCCTTCCTTCCTTCCTTCCTTCCTTTCTTTCTTTCTTTCTTTCTTTCTTTCTTTCTTTCTTTCTTTCTTTTTTCTTAATCAGATATCATTTTATGCATGGGTCACAACACAAAAAGTGCTTATAATCACTGAATTAAGGAGTTAGTGTCAAAGTAGATATAAAAAAAGGGAAGAAAGAGTTAATGAACTCTTATTTTTCAAGATACTAGGTCATGGTCTTAGGTCAGAAATGGAAGTGATTTGGGAACCAGCAGTTAGCGTAATGGCTATGTCGCAGGACTCCCACATAGTTGACCGCGGTTTGCGTCTGGGACCCGGTGGCCTTAAAACTCACGTTGGGCGTGTGTGCATGCATGCCCAAGATCCTGAGAGGAGAATGGAGGAGAAAGGATTGCAGTGTGACCATCCCCCCTGGGGGGCGATTTCTTGCTTTCTGTCTCTCTGTCTCTCTCTGTCTGGCGAGTGCATGCGCCCTATAGTGAAAACCTCTCAAAAAAAAAAAAAAAAAAAAAGAACGGGAAGTGATTTGAAGAATTTTGTTTTGAAAATTTCAGTTGCTGTGGATTTGCAGTATTCATGTGAATCAATAGACGGGAAAGTAAGATTGGAACAAAAACGAGAGGTTTCTTCGAGACAGAGATTGTCTGCATTGAGACCGAAATACAGCCAATTCCATTTGGTCAAAATGTCATTCAGAGGAAGTGGATTGAAGGATTGATATGAATCTGTCTATATCTCTTTAGGATTATTCTATTAATTATTTTCATCCTTGTATTAGACAAAGATATATAAGCATTCTGATATTTAAAAATCTTAAATGAGAAGTATAGCAAATTCATTGACTGACACAGCCAAGACTCAGAGTCATTTGTTGACTCTAAATTACGAAGATAAAAATAAATAAGTGCATGCACCCAGGGGAATATACTTTGTACCACTGAACTGTACATTTAAAAGTAAAGATGATAAATTTTATATCAAGTATATATGTGTTTTACATGAAATAAATAAACAAACAAAAACCCAGGGCGGACCCGTGGTCTGGTGATTAAGGGAATCAGATCCCACATGGTTGACAGCACAGTTTGCATCCTGACTGCTGCTCTGAGAAACACGCCAGACACATGCATGCTGAAATTTCTGACAGGATGGAGAAATGGAGAAGAGATTGTTGACCATGCCCCATGGAGGGTGCTTGCTCCTTCTCTCTCTCTATCTCCCTCTGGTAAAGCATACCATAAATAAAAATTAAAATGAAAGCATACCAGTAAATAAAAAATATTTGTTCTCTGTGTGTGTATGAGTACCTACCTATACATTATACACATCATATATGTGTGTGTATGACTACCTATACATTATACATATCATTATATGTGTATATGTATATGTTTATGTGTATATGTATAGGTTTATATGTGTAAAATTGCTGTGGGAGTATATCTTAAGGAATCCTGAGAGGGAAAAAAATAGTTTATATTTTGTGAGGTGAATTTTAGTTTCTTTTTGGGGGACTTTCCTAAATAATTCACCCCAGGGCAAAAATTCACAAGTTGTAAGAAAATTAAGATCAACTTATTTGAAATACTTTTGTGGGCCAAACCCTCTTCTCACTAGAGAAGGGACAATAAAGAATAGCTATTATGTGAGAAAGAAGCTGGGTGAGGACAATGAAGTCTCTGTGGTCAAACAGGGAACTATTAGCAGGGGTACAGGAAGAGAAATAGAGGGGCTCTCAGCCTTCAAAGCATCTGTTTCTAATTTTATAATGACCACCATCAAATTAGCCCCAAGTGTGGCTAGGGGCTTATCCAGAGTAACTAAACAAACCAAAATCAAGAAGCATAGTCTGGAAAGATTAGTAAACCCATAAGAAGGCAGAGAGGGTGTCAGGGCAGAGCTTTCTGTTTTGTTTACCTCTTGCCTCTGACAGCTAAGCTTTAAACCACTTCCCTTTCAAATGTGAAAACCTCCTGTGTGTGAGAACATGCTGGGCATTTCTGCACATGCCCACATGCCTTGTGGGGCCGCCCAGGTTGTTCATGAAGTCTTGGGTAGAAGAGGGTAGGAGGGATCACCGTAAAGGAGACATCGGCACCCTGGGGTCTCTAAGACTTTTGAGTTTGGTAGAGGGGTAAGGTAGAAGAGGACATATGCTTCTACTTCCTGGTTCTGTTGCTATACAAGGGTCTTCAAAAAGTTCATGGAAAAATGCATGTTGCAAAAACCCTGTGTGTGGATTTAAATTTCTTTTGCATCCAAATAAACATGCTTTTATTCTACTTTTCCACATATGTCCTCAGGTCAGATGGTTTCTCCACTTTCCTACTTATTTCCTCTCCACCTCTCCTATTTCCTCAGAAGCTATAGTGATAGATAATTGGTGAGGAGGGAGAGGTGTCATTACCCCGCTGAATGTGACACAGACCACTCGCAGGAAGAAAACCATCGTATTGGAAAAGCAGGTAGATTTGAAAGACACCTTCTGGTTTCGGCTCATCTGCATTTTCCCTGTTCCAGTTCATACCCTCCTTCTTGCTGGTAGGCATCTATTTACATTTAACTGTTTTTTATTCCAGATAATTTGTTATTGAAAGTGCACATGTCTTATAAACTTACATTGAAACATGAAAGGAAGTTTTGTCAGGTCAAGGATTTTTCCATGACTTTCCCTCTTAGCCATATTCCTCTTAAACTTTCAGGCATCTTGAGGATGGCCTTCTAAGAAGCACAGAGTTCCTTACACACTTACATATTCTGGAAACAGTTCAATTACTTCATTTTCCCCTCCAGATAGAGTAATTCCAAACTCTCTTGAGTAGCCTCAAAATCTTTCTTTTCCACCTATTGTAACAATTTTCTTAAAGTTGTCAAAGAAGTCAGAAGTAAGCATAAAATATTCATGTCTGTTGTACTACAACTAAAAAAGTGTGTGTGTGTGTGTGTGTGTGCATGTGTGTGTGAGAGAGAGAGAGAGAGTGAGCAAGCCAAATGGTAGCACAGCAGAGAGAGAGAGAGAGAGAGTGAGCAAGCCGAATGGTAGCACAACAGTAACACAATGTTCTGTGATTCTGGACCCGCATGGCAGGAGCTCCTAGCTGGCTTCCTGGGACCTCCCTATGCTTGCCAGGAACTCACAGCCATGCCCATCATTCAGGTGGGATGAGCCTTGGGTGGATCACATCATGAAGACTCTTTTTAGGGATGTCTCTCCCTCTTTCTCTCTCTGTCTCTGTCTTCCCTCTCATGGGAGAAATCAATAAACTTTATAAAAAGAGAGAGACTGATTTTCTATTTTGTATAGGAATCATTTTTCCTAAGTCAAAATGAGATATATGGTCAAAATATCTATAAATCTCTGTCCTTTCTTATTAACAGGTAGTTAGTAAGAATTTGCCAATGTTTGGGAATGTGTATGTATCTGTGGGAGGATGAAGAGAGGGAAGCTGTAACTAATCAGCTCTTCCTGACAGAGAAACAAGAATAAGACAAATGGTAAGATGGGTTATTCTTATAAATTTTTGGATGGGTTTGAGGTGAGAATTCACTATGGCCTCCTGTGGTCCACACAGTCCCTTAATGAGAGGATAGAGAAGAGAACTGTGTTGAGGCTTTGGTACAACTTGGTTGGCAGGATCATTAGCCGATATAGGATTCTTCTTGGAAGCAGATTATGCTGTAAGACTTGGAGGGGAGTATTCTGTTTCTAGGTTTTTTCCCTAGAAACTGTAGCAACTCTGTTGTGCCAAGGAGCAAGCAAGAAAGTTTGCTTTTTCCTTCCCTTTTGTTGGTATCTAATCCAGAAAGAAAAGTTATCAGTGCACTTCTGTGTGGGGTGGACAGGTGATACAGAGGATAAAGTAAGAAGCCCCAAGTAAGAGGGGTACTTAGAAACAAACAGAAGGGGGCACCTGTGGCCAAGAGAGGCTCTAACTCTAGGGCTGTTCTATTAGCTCATGGCTTGGTTCACTGAACCATGAACTGCAGATTTTTTGAAACTCAACTAACTAAATTTCCCCTTGTATTCTAACCAGCCAATGTGGTGGGCGTATGCTATAATTTGTATCTGAGAAATTCATAGGCTGAACTTTGGTTGTGAAAGTTGAAGAGGAAACTTAGTACCTTCATAGTTACTAAAGGCAGAGCCTTTGGGAGTGATTCAGTGATCAGGGAGGGACCCCTAAGATTGACTCCTGGTGGGTTTATAAGGAGAAGGGGTGAGACCACAGAGATAGGCAGAAACACAGATAGATGCACACTCCTGCTCTCTCATGATGTGTGTCCCTGCATGGCCTTGGGCCCCCACCCATAGGAAAATCCACTAGATATGGCCCCTGGACCTTGAACTTCCAATTGTGAGCTGAATAAACCTATGTCTTTAAAAATCATCCAGTTTCAGGGACCAGCAGATGGTGTAATGGTTACATTGCTGAACCCCCATGTAGTTGACTGCAGTTCTAATCTCAGACCCGGTGGCTTAAAACTCACACCCGATGTGTGTGTGTATGTGCTCAAGATCTGAGAGGAGAATGGAGGATAAGGGATTGCAGTGTGGCCATCCCCCCCTGAGGAGTGATTTCTCACTTTCTGTCTCTCTGTGTGTCTCTGGCGAACACATATACCCTATAACAAAAAATCTTTCTAGAAAAAAATCATCCAATTTAAGATATTTCCTGTTAATACCAACAAAACGGACACTAGAACAGCATATATTATATAAAAACATAATACTACATGCTTATAGCTCAGCTTGGGGTGATTACCTGTCAGTTCCATTTCAGTCATAATGATAACTTGGCATAATTAGTTGATTTTCCTCAAATAGTATACTAAACCCTCTGAGCTGCTATCATAATTCTACTTTATAGAAGGTGAAAATATTTCTTCTCCTAAGAACTGCAAGTTATAATGGCCATACATTCTTTTTGCATGGTTCTCTCTCTTATGTTACACAGGCAATAGTTCTGAGAGTTGAAAGTGATCTTTCATCATGGAAAAGTTAAAATTAAATGTTTACAGATAGGCACAGGCAGTACAGTAGAACTCATGAAATGTCTGATAAAGAATTCAGAATATTATTCATAGTGACAAGACTAAACGAAATGCAAGAGATGAGAGATAATGAACTTCAGAAGATGCAGGAGAGAAGAGACAACGAGTGCCAGGAGGTGTTGAAGTTCTTCCTTGATCTGAAAGAAGAAATACACACCATAAAAAAGGATCAAATGGAGCTATTAGAGATGAAGGCTGCCATTCAGAAAATCAACACCTCCCTCAAAAGTATTAAAAGGAGATTAGTCCATGCAGAAAATCGAATCTCGGCTGTTGGAGGCAAAACCTCTGATCTAGAAAAAAATGACCAAAAAACTGTGAAAATAACCCAAAGAAATGAAAATACTATATGAGAAATACTAGACGGCATTAAGCACCCAAACATCTGGATAATCGATATCCCAGAAGGTGAAGAAACTCATTTCATTTCATGAAATCTTGGAAGAAAACTTTCCAAATCTCGAGAGGCATTCAAATATGCAGATCCAAGAAATACAAAGGACCCCTAATAGAATCAACTCAAGAAGATCTTCTCCAAGGCACATCATAGCCAGACTGGCCAAATCTACAGTCACCAAGTCAGGGATCTGAGCTGTATTCAGTCATGTGGATCTGGCTCCCTTAACCATTGTGCTATGGGGCTGACCCTGATAGTATTTTCAATCATAACACACAAAATATATGTATATAAAATTTACCCCTGTATACTTTTACAGATTAAAATGTCTTTAGTTTTTATTTATAAATGGAGTACAAACTCTTATTTGAATATTATTAGACATAAATAAACATGGTTAGACATAAACATTTATAATATTGAAACAATTCAACAAAATGGGTTTATGTCTCCAGGTTAACACTCAAAATGGTGAGGAGTATGATTTAAAAGAAAAAAAAATTGCTCAAAATAAAGAACAAAATATTCTATGATTTGTATTGGAAATTTTTTACACTAGGAATATGTTTGTAAGTATTTTTCTTTATATGTTAATTATGACACCTCATCCATTTAAAAAATATTATGTAAGCATATTATGTAAGCATATCCAAAGTTAAGTTCATTCTCCATACATTTGTTGAGCATGTAGTATATGCCAGCATCATACTATACTGACAAACATTTGAAAGTTTGATCCGTTGGCAATAATTCATTTTCTTAGTTTAGGTTTACATCTCCCCCACCCCACCCTTCCAGAAGAGAACCTGTTTTCTCTCTTTTGCAGTGTTGGGAATTTGGCCCAGCAGCTTAGGAGTCAAAGCAGGTGTTAACGATGGAAGTTATTCCTCTCTGAGAGGGTCCCTACGCTCCGAGCTCTGACCCTTCTCTAGGTGGGTAGAGTCAGGCAGAAGCACTCCACAACAGAGATCAGATTCCTGGTCTCAAAGACTTGGGCTCACACTCTCTGATGACATTTGCTTCTTTCCTTCTCCCATAGCTCCAATGATATCCCAGGTCTTCCTAAGCAGTGCTAAAAACTTGGCTACTTATTTCTTTTTAAAATAAAAAATCTGAGTTCCTCAAATAGTTCCATTTTGAAACTATTACAATCTTTTTTTAAAACATTTATTTTTATTATTATTTTTTTTTTATTTTAGTCTTAGGTCTTGAAATCATTTGCCCTGAGATTTGAAATATTTTAAATAGCATAAATGAAATAGTAAACATCTTATGAGCTACTGCTCTGTAATAGGCATAAAGCTACATGCTTTCCTGCAATGATGGTTCATTTGATATGCATAAGCTCCTGCAAGGCAGAGGTTATCATTGCCCGCTTTATATAGAGGGGGACACTGGGGCATTGAGAGTGAAGCAGCTTGCTCAAGGTGAAGAGGTGGCAAAGATTAGAGGCTTAGCTGGCACTCAGACTATCCTCCAGATCTGGAGACTGTCCGGATCTGGAGACTGTCCACAGCCACTGTGAAAGTCCATTAGGTGGATGACGCCAGGAGTGCTGTATGAAGAAGCTCAGCTACTTGGCACAAGGATGAGAGAGAGGTGGTCTGATAGGTAAATAGAGCCCATCACAGTTTGAGCTTTCTTTCTTTATATTCCCTGAACTTACAGGAATAAGATTTGTGTATATTATCTAATTGAATAATTTAATTAAATCTAAGTAATCTAAATAGGGTATTAAAGCATTAAAAAACTTGAGCTGGATTAAAACAATCTGATTTTAAACATCAACACATTATAAAAAAGTAAATGTTGAGACAGTATAAAGCATTCTGAAGCAATTTATCTTAAAAAGTTCTTGATTCTACACGGGCAAAATAGTTCTAAAAAAATTTTTCTTTTGAGAAATTTTTGCTATAGGGTGTGTATATTCACCAGAGAGAGGAGAGGGACAGAAAAGGACTAATCACCCACCAGGGGGAATGGCCATGTCATGATTCCTTCTCCATTTTCCTCTTGGGATTTTGGACACACACACATACACCTGGTGTGAGTTTTAAGCCTTCAGACCTGGGACTCAAACCATGGTCGACCACATGGGAGTCCAGTGCCCTAACCACTATCCCACCTGCTGGTAGTGAGTTTTTAAAATTTTTTAATATTTAAGTTGTGATTTCAAAAAGGAAGTGTATGGAAGATTTGCTTTGATACTCTGAATGCTGTAGCCATTGTAGTTTTAGACCGATTTTAAAAAGTTATTTAATTTTATTTATTTTTATCATTATTTTTCAATTTGACCAGAGAGAGACAGGGAGAGAGAGAGAGAGAGAGAAAGGAAAAGTGAGAAAGCAAGCTGCCAGGTTTAGGACTCAAACCACAGTTGGCCAAGTGGGAGTCCAGTGCCTTAACCACCGTGCCATCTGCTGGCCCCACTTTTACACTCTTGATCAACTTTGAAATCTACTTTAAAGGACTAGGTTCTCAAATATTCTTGGAAATGACATCACATTTTCAGTTTTTTCTTTCCAAGGGAATTTTCGTCTTTGAGGACTGTTTGTTGTTAGGCTGATACAGTCCTCTAGAGTTTTCTGTCTGTCCTTACTCTTGATAATATCTAAAACTATCTGCAGTTAAATACACGGCAAGTGAGCTCAGTAGCTAAGGTTGATACATACCATAAGCAAACAGTGTATTCTCAACAATGACAGAAATAGCAAATTTTATAGGGGTCAAACAAGTAGGTTGGCAGAATGGTCATGGCTCAATATTACTTTAGAAGAATGTGGCACTTTTAAACTCTAACTCTCAAAGATGCTATTATGAAAGTGAATTTCAAAATGTGTGAACAAAATCGAGTTGCCTAGGGGATTGTAATCAGCTATTTTTCTGGAGAGGTCAACATCTAAAATGGGGAAGGGTTACTAGGATGAATATTTTAGCACTGTGAGAATAGTTATGTTTGAATGTGGCATGAATTAGTATATTTGACTAATAACCAATATCAATTAAGCTTCTGACAAACTGGGTACTGGATTAGGAGCTTCTTAGGCAGAGAGAAGCGGAACAAGGATTTGCTTTTCGGACTACTCTTCTAGTTGCGGCAGACTGAGCAGAGTAAATAAAAGTTTTCTTGGTAATCAGAAGTCATACGGAGGGCACAAAGAAGGAGATGCTCCCTTGTTTGGGAGAGGGAGGGGCAGAGACTGGGAGTTAGGAACACCTCCTTGGGAGATATACCACCTGGCAGCCAGATGGTGGCGCAGTGATAATACAACTAGACCCACATGGAAAAGATCCTGGGTGCTTCCTAGAATCTCCAAGCCAAACCACCATCCACACTGATTGAGATGGGCTAGACGGTGGTGTGAAGTCCCTGTTGGGAATACTTGTGCTTCTGTCTCTCTGTCTCTGTCTCTGTGTCTCTCTCGTTGCAGGAAAAAAAAAAAAAAAAAAAAAAAAAAAAAAAAAAAAAAAAAAAA
>NW_006160001.1:1369965-1380134 GCF_000334495.1 Tupaia belangeri chinensis | reverse complement strand
TGTCCAGGAAAAAAAAAAAAAAAAAACAAAGAAAAAGAAAGAACCAGAGAACTTAAAAGCCTCTTAAATTAACAGTTGAGATACGAGTGTTTCCCAGGTGTATAGGATTTCTAAAGTATTTTTTTTTTGAGAGATTTTCGCTATAGGGAACGTGCGCTTGCCAGACAGACAGAGAGAGACAGAGAGACAGAAAGCGAGAAATCAGCCCCCAAGGGGATGGTCACGCCACAATCCCTTCTCCTCCATTTTCCTCTCGGGATCCTGGGCACGCATGCACACGCACCCGGCGTGAGTTTTAAGCCACCGGGTCCGGGACACGAACTGCGGTCGACTACGTGGGAGTCCAGCGACATAGCCATTACGCTAACTGCTCGTTCCCAGAATTTTTAAAGTATTTTTAATATTCCCCTTATAGACAAAGATTCCATTGGTGACACAGTCTAGGCCAACTTTGTACAGTGTGGTAGCCATCACCCATGTATGTCTATTTAAGTTTAAATTTTATGGAATTAAAATAAAATTTTAAAAAAATTCAGTTCCTTAGTTGTACTAGCCACATTGTAAGTGCTTAAGAGCACATGTGGCTAGTGGCTATGATACCAGACAGTATAGACACACAGCCTTTCTGTCAGCATGTCTCTACTGGCCAGTGCTAGGACCCTGCAAATAGTCAAGTTCTCCCACAGTGAGTGTTTGAGGGGAGGGATGTGTAGCCAGAGCCAAGTCTGGGGCAGAGATGTGGCCAAAGAATGGAGACCTTACATGCCATGTCATGGAGCTCAGATTATATCCACTACGGCCAGGCTTCAGGAAATCTCTCTGGAAAGAGTCAGATAGTAAATATTTCTGGATCTTGGATAGCCACACGGTATTTATGAAAATGACACAACTTTATGGGTGCAGCATGAGAGGAGCCACAGACAATGCATGTGTAAGTGGGTGTGGCTATGTGCCAATAACACTGTCTTTTTGTTTTATTTTATTTTATTTTTTTTTTGTAAAAACTGACAATGAATTGGATTCGGCCATAGTTACAGTTTGCTGACCCCTGCTCTTTTCTATTAGGAGCCATCAGAAGGGTTGAAGTCAGAAAGTTACATAATTATATGTGTGCTCAGAAAGACCATTATAGGAGAAGAAGACTCCTTCATTGCAGCTGAGAACTAGTACTTTCAGGGAATAAGAGAAATGAAGATTGTTTACTGATAATGCAGCTTCCAGCCCCCAGTCTCAAGTGGGAGGGTGCCCCCTGTATCCTTCTCTCTGTCTCTTTGCCTCTCTTTGCCTTTTCATTTTTTTTCTAATTTTTCTTTTTAAATGTTTTTAAGGTAAAGTATTCTCTTGGCTTTCAGATCCTTCTTTTTTTTTTTTTTTGGAGAGATTTTCACTGTAGGGCACGTGCGCTTGCCAGACAGACAGAGAGAGACATAGAGACAGAAAGCGAGAAATCACCCCCCAGGGGGGATGGTCACGCCGCAATCCCTTCTCCTCCATTCTCCTCTCGGGATCTTGGGCACGCACGCACACGCGCCCGGTGTGAGTTTTAAGCCACCGGGTCCGGGACACGAACTGCGGTCGACTACGTGGGAGTCCAGTGACATAGCCATTATGCTAACTGCTGGTTCCCCAGATCCTTCTTTATCTTGCTAATAATCCCCTTTCTCCCCTCCCATTTAGAAGAGGCAAGGGACAGGCCTTCAGAAGATGACTCCTCCATTGCAGTTGAAAACTAGTGCTTTCATTTTTTGCTTTTAAAAATAATCTTTTGGATTGTTTTCTCTCTCTCTTCTCTTTCTGTTTTCCTTTCCTTTTTCTTTTACCGCAACACTTTCCTACTCAACACTTTCCTTTCCTTTTTCTTTTACCTCAACACTTTCATGCACTGAGTGTCTAGACAGATCTAAGGGAACCATAGCCAAACACCCAAATACTTTTAGGGTCAACATACTCCTCAATATCCACTGAATCTGCTGCACAAAGCAATAAAAATGAAACAGCAAAGAGATTGCAGATTACCTCCTTCTGCATGCCCCTGAATGCTCAGACTGAACATCTAGAAATTAGGAAGAAACATATAACCCATCAGATGACTAGAAATCACTGCAAAGACATATGAGAAACCAAGGTAATACCTCCCTCCTTAAGGGAAAAGAATAACTCCTCTTCATCTAGAGATAGTTCAATGGAACTCATGGAAATGTTTGATAAAAATATTTAGAATATTCATAGTGACAAAGCTAGCAGAGATGCAAGAGAAGAGAGACAATGAACTCCATAAGAGGCAAGAGAATAGGGCCAAGGAGTTCTAGGAGGTGAGGAAGTTCTTGTAGGATCTGAAAGAGGAAATGCACGTCACAAAAAAGAATCAAACAGAGCTGTTAGAGATGAAGGCTGTAATACAGGAAATCAAAACCTCCTTCGAAAGTATTAAAAGTACGCTAGATCATACAGAAGGTAGAATCTCAGATGTAAAATATAGAATGGCTGGCCTAGAAAAATCCACCAAAGACTGAGAAAATAGTTTAAAAAAATGAGAATAATATATGAGAAATACTAGATACCATTAAGCATCCAAATATCCAGATAATCAGTATCCCAGAAGGTGAAGACACTAACAAGGGCATTGATAATCTATTCCATGAAATCCTAGAAGAAAACTTTCCAAACCTAGAGAGGCATTCAAAGATCCAGACCCAAGAAATACGAAGGACTCCAAATAGAATCAACCCAAGAAGATCTTCTCCAAGACACATTATAGCCCAATTGACCAAAACTACAGACAAGGACAAGATACTCAGACTGGCAAGAGAGAAAGGACAAGTTACCTACAAAGGATATCTCATCAGGCTAACAGCAGACTGCTCATTGGAAACATGCAAGCAAGGAAAGATGGGAAAATATATTCAAAGTGTTGAATGAAAAGCAATTTCAACCAAGAATACTATACCTGGCAAGATGATCCTTCATATGGGAAGAGAAGACAAAAACATTCTCAGATAAATAAAACCTGAAAGAATTTACTGACACCAGACCAGTTCTCCAAGAAGTTCTGAAGGGAGTACTATATAAGGCAAACTAAAGAGTTAAAAAGGACCAGTTTAATGGTAGGGACAAGTCCAGAGTTGAATATTATCTTCCAGATTTAAATGGAAAGCTTGGACCACAACAGAAGTTAGATTAAGTACATGAGACTGAACTGGTGAAATAGAATTTTATGACTTTTTTTTTTTTTTTGAGAGAGATTTTCACTGTAGGGCGCGTGCGCTCGCCAGACAGACAGAGAGAGACATAGAGACAGAAAGCGAGAAATCACCCCCCAGGGGGGATGGTCACGCCGCAATCCCTTCTCCTCCGTTCTCCTCTCGGGATCTTGGGCACACACGCACACGCGCCCGGCGTGAGTTTTTAAGCCACCGGGTCCGGGACACGAACCGCGGTTGACTATGTGGGAGTCCAGCGACATAGCCATTACGCTAACTGCTGGTTCCCGAATTTTATGACTTTTGACTAAAACAATGTCAATCTTTTTCTATGCTTTGTACTGCAGAGATAAGGATTTTTATCTTCTCTTGAATTGTTGACAGATCCATGAACCTACTATTGAACCTACTATTTGAACAGAATCCTAATCTATTTCTTGGCTTTAAGTCTTAAGCAAAGTTCTCTTAACAGTTTTTTAAATTTTGATTTATTAAAGCTAAAGCTACATTTCTTGAAATTAAAAAATATATTAAAAATACTTATTTAATGACTACATTAAGCTATATAGCCTTAGCTAGGTGCTATTTTATAGTATATTCATTCTACTCAGTTTTTTGCCTAAAGTCAAACATTTGTTCACAGATAGTTATATATCAGCCAAACTTACTATTGAAAGTAGCAAGTAGTAGATCAATTAAGATCTACTAGCAAGTAGTAGTAGATCAATTAAGATATTTTATTGACCAATAAAATATGTGTGTGGGGGAAAGAATGGGAAACAACTGTAGATATGATAGTGTGGGAGGAGGGTAGGAAATGGCAGAGGGTGAGAAACATCTTTTATATATATATAAACAAGAAATAAAAAATTATTTGTTGATGATAGCATGTAGGACTAAGCCACTGTACAGTGTATTCTGGATGGAAAACTGTATTTTGTATGCTGTGATGATGTTCAGTGAATGAATGTAAAATAAATAAATCATTTTTTTAAAAAAGAAAGACCATTCTAGGATCAGAGTGTGGGTGGATTTAAAGAGTATAAGATGCGAGACCGTAATAGTCTGGTCAAAGAGGATGAAGACCTGAATTCTAAATCTAGTCTACTGAATAAGGTCAGAGAGAAGGCAGTGTGGATATGTTCATAGCCTGGGTATCAGGATGCTGGTGATAATGGAGAAATTTAAGATGACATAGAAGACAGTGGCTGCACTCCTCAAGTTGTAGAATATAGATGGAGGGACAGTTTTGGGTAAAGAGAAGATAGGGGTCAGGTGGCATGTAAGGTGCCAGACAGGTGAGTCATTAGCAGTGTTAATAGCTGAAGCCTTGAGAGAGAGAATACCTGGAAAGGCAGGCAGAATGAGAGGGAGGAGAGATAGTACCTCAAGTATTACCAAATGGAAGATCTAATTCAAAGGATACTGGGGAGGAAATGGGAGAGACCTGAAAGGAGAACGAGCAAAGAATGGTATGGCAGAAATCAGAGGAAGAATTCCAAACATCATCATGAAGATGAAAAATATTCTATTAGGTTCAGCACATTAGGAAGCAGTTTTAGAGTATTACTCAGGATATATTTTATAAAACCAATAAAAAAGATCTGTTGATAATAATGTGTCTGATAATATCTTTAACAGGACTAAAATGCAGCATAGTCATGCTGGAAAAATTTATTTTGCATGCTGTAAAGATATACAGTGATCAAATGTATAAAAATAAGATATATAATAAAAAAATCACCACTAAAATGTCTGGAACTCCCTTTTTTGAACAGTGTTAATAGGGTGATGTGTATGACTTTTCATGTTCTTGTCTTTTTGTGTCAGGTGTTAGGATTACTCAGAAGCAGGGAGATGATTAAGGTCCTTTGAATTTCACATTGTCAATTATATGGTCTGGAAATCCCTTTATTTAGGTCTGGGAGGTCAGGTGGGATCTTGTCTTGCCACCTCTGGAATGAAAACTGTGCAAACGTCTTGGGTGAGCTTCATGCTGTGTTGAAAAGTGGCTACATAAACCTTTAAAATGATACGGCATTCTGAATTTAGGGTAAGTGAAGGAAAAATATGGTAGACTTCTTAAGACAAGAAACTCTAGTGGTTTTTGATCCCTATTTATGTCTTATCCTGACACTACCTTAATAAAGGAACTAAATATTTTCCAGCTTTAAAACTGAATCATGTGATTTGTGAATTTTCCATTTTACAATGTAATGGTCAAAAGATTAGTCACCACTTCAATGGAAGCATTTCAAATGGTGATTTACAGCTAACTTTTTTTTAAAAGAAGTTTTTTAAAAATTTATTTATTTTAATTTGACCGGGGAGAGACAGAGAGAGAGAGAGAGAGAGAGAGCAAGCAAGACACCAGGTACGGGACTCGAACCGCGGTCGTCCATGTGGGAGTCCAGCGTCCTTAACCACATACCACCTGCCGGCCCGAAGCTACCTTTGAAGGGGTTTTTATATTAGGAAGATATTTTTAACACACTTTGTAAATGAATATATCTCATTTAAACCTTGAGTGATATAGTGTCTAACATTCTGTTCGAAAGCATGGAAAAGCTGACAAAAGCAGGCTCATGGTTTGCAAGGTGTTCTTGTGAGAATAAGGTTTAGTACTTGATCCTGAAAGAATTGCTTAATTTAGAGCATGAAAATCTGGGGAACACACATTTTTTTGAACACTCAGTAAGTTTCCTTTAGGGACCAGCAGGTGGCATAGCAGTTACTTCACTGGACTCCCACATGGCCAATCACATTTCGAATCTCAGACCTAGTGACTTGAAACTCACATCAGGCAAGTGGGCGTGCATGCCCAAGATCCCAGGAGGTGATTGGAGGAGAAAGGATCCCCGGGGATGATGTCTCACTTTCCCTCTCATTGTCCCTGTCTCTCTCTCTCTCTCTCGTGAGCACATACACCCTAAGGCAAAAACCTCTAAAATAAATAAATTTATTTTACCTCTATAACCTACATTAAGGGAAAAATAAACTGAATGACAATAACAAAGACAATAGCCATAACAACAAAAATGAAATAAGGAACTCCTTTATTCCCAGTGACGAGCTAGCACACTAGGTTAGATGAGAACACAGTTTTAACTGGAAGGACAGTTTCACTTTGGGATGACTTTATTCACTGTATGGTCTGCCCTTTCTGCCCTGACCACACCATATCTTGACCTGAAAAGTCATCCTGGGGATGATGTAGTACAACTTGAGTAGGGAGGAAGTATGAAAAGTAAATTGAACTCTATACCAAGCAATACTTAAAAAGAAAGTTAGAGGGCCAGCCTCCATGCTTTATTAAAAATTTCAAGCAAATAAAAAAGTAGAAATTGAAAGTGAATACAAACACACCCCCACCTAGATAGTAAAACCATTAGCATTTTGCTATACTTATTTTTACATTATCGCATCTATTCATTCACCTTTTCCTTCTTTTTTGATGCATTTCAAAATAAGTTTGAGACATAAATGCTCTATTTGATACCCATTTTAACCATTCCCCAATTTCTTCTGTGTGTGTACACATGTATGTATACCAGCTTGTGTACACACACACACACACACACACACACACACACACACACACACATTTAAATATACCCAAGACAAGTTCAGGACCTACCAGCAGGCTGTTATGCATCTAAAGCCAAGCTCATTTCCCGTACTTAGACACTGCTTTCAGTTCACACATGTTTCAAAGCAGCTGCCTATCCAGCAGACAGTTTACAAAACTTTACCCTGACTCTATATATCCAGAGCTCTGTACTTGATTCAGTAAAGGTACAAATTTATTAGCATAACTAATACAGATATACTTAAACAGGATCTTTCATTACAAGTATTAATGGATCCAATTATTTATAACCATTCAGTCAAATACAGACCTTAATGGAAATTGTAACATAGATAAGATATTCTGAATGCAAAGATGTGTTATATTTCTAGCTTTTACTTGTCCAAGGAAGCATTAGTTCCCCATCTCTGGATTAAATACCTGCCTATAAAGAACCACCCAAAAAGGGAAACCAATTTTCCCACTGATCAAAGAGTATGCCTAGCATCACTTCACAGGAATGTACTGACAGCCCATGTTTTTCATGTGTGTGGCTTACAAATTAAAAAGTAGTGGGGCTGGCAGGTGGCGTGGTGGTTAAAGGCACTGGACTCCCACATGGCTGACTGTGATTTGAGTCCTGGACTTGGCCACTTGCTTTCTCACTTTCCTTTTCTCTCTGTCACTCTTTGATCAAATTGAAAAAGAATAATAATAATTGAAGTTACATAAAATAATTTTTTATAAAAGAAGGACTTACCATATGGAAGGGTAGAATAGTGAGGATATGGGGATGAAGAAGAGTCAAGATGCATGAAATATTATATATGGTTTTTCATATCAAATTAGCCACCAAGATGTGATTATTTTGGCTACTTTCTGGGAGTGCTCTTGCTCTCTTTGTCTTGCTTATCAAATTCAATAATAATTACTCATATTGGTTAACTTCTACATGTGAGCATTGAAACCATCAGTACTGGGCATGCTTAATAGCTACAGGTGGACTTTGCCTAGATATCAGAAGTTACAATTCCACCTTCATGATCTTCTCTGTGTTTGCTTGATAATTAACAGAGTTTGGAAATTCCCCTGCTCTCCCTTCCCCACATCCCACATAAAAAATTTGATTAGTGTATATCTCAGCCTTGTTGTGTTGGGTAGCTATGTCTTACTATTGAAAAAACCACCCAGCCCTGAAATGCTGTCTCATAGAGTGTGGGTTCATGTGATAAAATTAGTTTCTTTTGGATGGCTGTTTTCTTGTGATAAAGTAAAACTCAGCTACTTTTCTTTCAAAGTTGTATTGAATACATTTGCCAGTGGTTCTTTTGGACTAGGTTTATACATGACAAATAAAAATGTATTCTTAAGCATCTCAAATGTTTACCAAAGTGCTTTTCCTAGATTTTACCCAAATTCTTTCATCTAAATGGTCTGTCATAGTCAAATTCAGCAGATGTTTATTTCAACTTCACTTCTTTTAATCTCTGCCAGAATTTACATGAGTGTTGAATTTATTGTTGATTTATCAGCTTTTGTAGCTCAAATCTGAGTATAGAGTAGTGTTTCTGAATTCTGGTTTTATTAAATCCACTAGCTGATTTTAAAATGTACATGGTAAAATTCTAAACAAAAATTATAAAATAAATGTTTTATCAACATTAAAGGGCATATAACATTTTGGAGAAACTTTTTTTTTTTAAAAAAAGTAAAAGATCTCAATATGGAAAAAAAAAAGAGGAACAGTCTTTAAATACTTTAAAATTTCCTTTTACAAAACACATATATTTTTACTTAGATTTATTTGGAAGGCTCTTTGCATGTTTTAAATCAAAATAAACATTTTAGAAAATTTTTGTATAGCTTTTGCTGTGTAACAGGCAGTCTTCTACAAACATTCATATGTAAATCAGTATAATCCTTATTATAACTTCATCAGGTAAGTTTAGTGATTTATTTCTTTTCATGTATGGGGAAACTCAGGTACAGAGATTTAAATTGTTCAGAGTCCCAGTTGATAGATGAAACAAGATTCCAACCCAGGAAACCCAGGTCCAGAACACATCATTTTTTAACCTTTGTTCACTGAAAGTTTACCAATTTCCATTTAGAATTCCAGGAACTCTGACATGAGTGATGATTGAAATGGACTAAGTAGCAAATGAATAACTAAGGCAAACGTTCACTTTTTTTTTTTTAATCATTTGCGGAGTTTTTAAAAGTGCCTGAGCCACTAGACCCACTAAAACAGAATCTGTGGGGGATGAACTCCAACAGCTATACATTTTAAAATACAATAGGTAGTTCAAATGTTTAGCCAGATTGAGAACCACCAATTCAATGATTCTTTATCTAAGTCATTTATACAGGGGACCTCAAACTTTATCATGCATGAGAATCACCTGGACTCTATATGGCAGAAATTAAAAGGTTCAAAGACATAATGGTAGTGAATACAAGTGTAGATACCAGAGACTGTATGGTAGGGGGACAGGTAGCAGAGGAGGGGGGTAGTAAGAGGTGCTCAGGAATAAGGCATTTGGCAGACATATGTAAAGGTATTTGTTGAAAATGATGTCTATGGCAGTATCTTTGATTTGATTATCACATACCATAGGCATGCTTTGAAAACAATAGTATATGCCCTTTAACCCAGTGAATGATGTGTTGGGTTACAGATTCAATAGATGGGCTTTATCTGTTCATATTTAGCCAAAGAAGAAAAGAAGTCATAATTTGTTTTTAATGGAGTAGGCTGTAGAATTGAAAACAGAGAACAAAATGATACTAAAGTTTTGTATATTTACATTAGTATTAAATTTTCATTAAAAAAATATAAAGAAATACCTGGAGAGCTTGTTAATACACAGATGGCTAGGCCCCATCCCCAGAGTTTCCTGTTCAACAGGTACTGAGTAAAGGTCAAGAAGTTCCTGGGTGATGTAGGTAGTGTTTGTTCAGGGAGCACACTTTGAGAACTACCACATTGTAGGTTGGGGTATGGGTAAAGTATGGGGATGGGACCTGGCAGGAATTATTAATGGCTTAATCCTCCCCAAATCTCATCAGCTCTGATCCTGACATGTTTCCCCCACTTTCTTGATTTACCCAGTGCCACTGATAAGGATGGAGGGAGGGAAGAGGAAGAAAAGATTTGAAACTAAAGGGATGTGAAAGCAAATAGAGTCAAGAGGGATCAACTTCTGGTCAGTAAATTGAAGTTCAGAGGCTCTCTCACTGACTTATTGGTGATTGATTAAACATAAAGTGAGAAAGTTCTAAAGATAGCTATGATGCAAAAGAAGATAAAGTTTTTTTTTTAATATTAGAAAAAGAAAAACACAAGGCAGTGAGGGAAACTGAAGGACTGGAGAGGCTGCTTTTGGTTCAGGGTATGGAAG
>NW_006160001.1:1360030-1369953 GCF_000334495.1 Tupaia belangeri chinensis | reverse complement strand
TGCGTGTAGGGTAAACTAAAAATCTGAGCGAAGGTCACCCTTTGAAACCAAGGGTCAGGGAGAGATATGCCTCTTTCTTCCTCAGAACCACAGAAAGAGACAAATGTTCTGCTGAGATTGCATTAGGATAGTTCAGTGGTTCTTACTGGAAGGGATTTTGCCTCTTCCCCACCCAACAAGGGTCCATTTAAAAATTATCTGAAATACTTCAGGCTGTGATAATGGAGGAGGGGCCAAAGGAGGTGTTCCTGACATCTAATTGGTAGAGACTAGAGATGCTATTAAATATCTTACAATGCACAAATGTGCCGAGGTTGAGCCAGCAGAGCCAGCAGATGGTATGGTGATTAAAGTACTGGACTCCCACATGGCTGACTGTGATTTGAATCCCCAACCTGGCATCTTGATTCCTCACTTTCCCTTTCTCTCTCTCTCATCAAATTAAAAAAGAATCACAGTAGGGACCAACAGGTGACATAAAGGTGATGTCACTGGACTCCCATGTAGCTGACTGCAGTTCAAGTCCTGGACCTGGTGGCTTAAAACTCATGCCAAGTGCATATGTGTGCATGCCCAAAATCCCAGTGGAGAATGGAGGAGAAGGGACTGTGGTGTGGCCATCCCTCCACTACTCTATACTCAGATTTTCTTTCTGTCATCTGTCTCTCCAGTGAGTGCATGCACCCTATAGCAAAACTCTTTCTCAAAAAAACAAAAAAAAATAATTATTTTAATTTATTTTAATAAATTAAAAAATTAAATTAAATTAAAAAGAATTATTTAATTATTAATTATTTATTTCAATAAATTAAAAATTAAATTTAAAAGAATTATTTAATATATTTTTAATTTTTTTTGAGAGGTTTTTGCTATCGGGTGTGTGTGTTTTTTTTGAGAGGTTTTTGCTATAGGGTGTGTGTGTTCACCAGGAAGACAGAGAGATGTGAGCCAGGAAGCAAGAAATCCCCCCCCCCTGGGGGGGAATGGCCATGCCACAATCCCTTCTTCATTCTCCTCTCAGGATCTTGGGCATACACGCACATGCGCCCAGCATGAGTTTAAGCCACTGGGTCTGGGACTCGAACCGTGGTCGACTATATGGGACATAGCTATTATGCCAACTGCTGGTCCCAAATAAATAATTTCATAAAAAAAAAAAAAGGTCTTAGGTTGAAAAACCCTAGACTAGACATACCTCAAGAACTAGGACCTAGGCAACATGTCAGCTAAGTAACAAATATGCTAAATGTCCAATATTATTGTTGCTCTGGATCATCCTGCTGTCAATATGAATCCAGGTTCTGGACTAGTGGCCTCAGGAAGAAGTAGTAGAGACAATATAACTTTAAAGTTGTCACGTAAAGGCAGGTTGAAAGAAAAAACTAACCAACCAATCAATAAAATGTCTATAACATAGAACTTTAAAATATCTGGTGAAAACTAGTAATAAAAAATAAAACCCAATAAAATCAACAAATAAGATGTAAGTTTTCCTCAAATTAAAATAAAACAATCTGAAAATGAATTTAAGAATTTAAAATAATATTTAAAACAAAAATAGGCAGATATTAGGAAAGAATATATGGATAAGAAAAATTAAAAATTAAAAACTTATAAATAAAAACTTCTTTCATTGAAGCAAAACTCAATAAATGAGATTAAGTCTGGATTGGACATGAATAAGGTTAACAACAATCTTGGTCTGTTTGAAACAGATGTTTCTAGGATATGGGACATTAGCAATTAAACCAGAAAATGCCAGGTCAGTTTGTCACTCTGGTCACAGATGAAGAAATAGTTAGTAAATTGGAAAGTGACACTGATAAACTGATTTAGAATTTATCACAGACACATAGCTAAAAAATGTATAATAATGAAATCATGGAGACTAGATTGAGATAAACTTTTACCTGGTAGAAGATTTTGATAAACAAAGCAACAATACCAAAAGCAAAACAAAACAAAAGACAAAGAATAAGTGGTGGAGTAATGGCTTTGAAGAGATACTGGCTAAGAATTTATAGAATTGGAGAAAGCCATTTGATTTTAGATCAAGGTTGACAACTATAACCTATGCAAACAAATCCAGTGTGTCACCTATTTTATAAATAAAGATTATTAGTAAGCAGTTATATCTATGTTACATATATTGATGGCTGCTTTCATCATATGATGGCAGGACTAAATAGCTATAACAGCCTAAAATATTTACTATTTGGCTCTTTAGAGAAAATGTCTGTAGATACTTGCTTTAAATTGATACTCTGAGTACTAAGCAGGATAAGTAAAAATAAATTCACATCTCTGAAGCATAGTAAAGTAGAAGAATATATAGAAATATATAAGTAGGAATGACGAATTTTATTCACAGAGAACACAATTAGACTTGAATGAACACCTAATTAGCAACAATAAAAGTCAGAAAATAATGAAGTCTAAAGTAATATGGAGAGTTACTCTCAATTTAGAATATTTATACTTAGCTAAACTATCATTTAAGAGTGAAAGTCAAAATATATAGTTTTTTGTCATATAAAGACCAATATACATTACAGTATATAATATTAATATTCCTTTTTCAGATTGGTGTCCTCTTCTGCCATGATCCTGATTGCGTGGGGATTATACATTTTTATGTCTCTGTCCTGCTTAACTGAGGCATGATCATGTGACCGACTTTTGTCAATCAAATGTAAGTGAAAGTGCTGTTTATCTACACTAAACAGAAGTTTTAAAAACTATGTCTAGGGAACCAGCAGTTAGTGTAATGGCTATGTCGCTGGACTCCCACGTAGTCGATCGTGGTTCGTGTCCCGGACCGAGTGGCTTAAAACTCACGCCGGGCGTGTGTGCATGTGTGCCCAAGATCCCGAGAGGAGAATGGAGGAGAAGGGATTGCGGTGTGACCATCCCCCCTGGGGGGTGATTTCTCGCTTTCTGTCTCTATGTCTTTCTCTGTCTGTCTGGTGAGCGCAAGCGCCCTATAGAGAAAACCTCTCCGAAAATAAAGAAAAACCAGAAATAGATTGTGCTTGATGGGCAAATGTACTGTATTGAGGTCCTTGTTATGTCTGGGAGGAGAGTATTAGAAATATTGAACTAATTTTAGAAATTGTTAGACAATAGGGAAGAATTATATGTACTTGTACTAGAAGATATAGCCAAAGTTGACAAGTAAGATGTGAGAAACAATGATTAACATGAAATTTTATGAATTATATCGATTGCTATAACAGAGCTGGAGCCAGCCAAAATGGAGAGTTAAAAGTAATGTGAGAAATGGACATATGTATGAAAGAGGAGGCATTAGAAAGTGCTGGGAAGGGGCCAGATGATGGTAGAGTGGTATAATGTGATACTGTGCAAGGTAATCCCACATGGGAAAGCTCTCAGTTCAAGTCTGGAGATCTCTCTGAGTATGCTGAGCATGTGCGTGTCCAAGATCTGAGATTGACTGAAGACCATGATAGATTATGGAATCAAGACACTGTTGGGGAGTACTGTTTCTCTTTCTCTCTGTGTCTCTCTTGCTCATAGAAGAAATAAATAAATAAACTTTAAAAAATTGTTTAAAAAGTTCTTGGGTAAAAAGAACAGAGTAAAATAAATAGTACTGTAACAAATTATTATCCATATAGAAAAATATGAGAACCCTACCTCACATTACAAATGTAGATAAAATCCTAATGGCTAAAGATCTGAGCATGAAAATTAAACTTTAAAAATATCTTGAGGAAACATTATAAAAATAGCTTTAGTATGGGCATAGAAAATAAGTTCTTTAAAATAATATCAAAAATGGAAATAATAGATGCCTTATTTTAAAATTTGACAGTATTAAGATGAAACATTTTTGTATAAAATAAGACACCAAAAGTAAAGTTAAAAAGAAGTCATTGGAACCAGCCGATGGTGTAATAGTTTTATCACTTGATTCCCATGTAGGTGACAGTGGTTTGAGTTCCAGACCCAGTAGCTTAAAACTTATGCCAGGGGGACCAGCAGTTAGAGTAATAGCTATATTGCTAGACTCCCATGTAGTCTACTGCAGTTCAAGTCCTGAACCCGGTGGCTTAAACTCATATTGGGCGTATGTGCGTGTGTGTCCAAGATCCCGAGAGGAGAATGGAGGAGAAGGGATTGTGGTGTGGCCACCCCCCTTGGGGGGTGATTTCTTGCTTTCTGTCTCTCTGTCTTTCTAGCAAGCGCATGCACCCTATAGCAAAAACCTCTCCAAAAAAAGAAAAAAATATATATATGTCAGGCACGTGTGTGTGTGCCCAAAATCCTGAGAGGAGAATGGAGGAGAAGGAATTGCGATGTGGCCATCTCTCCTGGGGATGATTTCTTGCTTTCTGTTTCTCTCTCTGTCTCTCCAGAGAGTGCACGTGCCCTATAGCAAAAATCTCTCCCTTAAAACAAACAAAAAAAAAGCCATAGATTGAGATAATTAAACTTGTAATGCATGTTACTGACACACTGGATTAATGCTTAGAATACCTAAGGAATTCCTATAAATCAACATGTAAAGACAATCTGTACAAAAATGGACTGAGTATATAAGTAGATAATTTATAAAAGAGGTTATCTAAGTGGTTAATAAACTAAGAAAAACAAGTTCTATCTCAGTTGTAATTGAAAAATTTAAATTGAAATGACATCTTGGACTGGGCCCATGGCCTAGTAGATAAGGGAGCTGATCCCACATAGGTGACTGTGGTTTAAATCCTGGCCCTGGTGACTTGGAGAACATACTGAACACATGCACATCAATGCCCCAAACCTCAACAGTATGAAGAAATTAAGGAGAAAGGATTGAATTGTGGTCCTGCCCTATCAAGGGATGTTTTCTCCCTCTCCCTCTCTCTCTCTCTCTCTCTCTTTGTTTCTCTGGTGAGTACACATACTTTCTGGAAAAAAAATCAAAGTATATTTTTGCATACAGCAAATTATTAAAACTCTACCAATAAACCTGGCAGTATCAAGTTTTAAGGATGATGTACAGAAATGACAACTGTTACACAAAGCTGGTGGAATGTAAATTGTTAGAATGATTAGAGAACAATTTGTTAACCTTCTATGTAAAAAAAGGTACTTATGGGGATTGTCATAATTTCATGAGCTCCTGCATATTAGAGCTCACTACTGTTAATTGCCCATATCATTCTCCTTCTGTATTCACTGAAAGTTTCTATTTCTCCTCAGGAAAATATTTATTTATATCAATGTTTGGAATGGAAAATAATGGCAACAAATTAAATGTTGGAGAATAAGTTGATAAATTGCAATAGAATTACAGAACAATTCAGTGGACTTGATTGGAGCTTCATGTGTCCCAAAAACATATCCTGAAAACATACTAATGTAGAGTGAAAAAAAAGAAAATTGCAGAAATCATTTAAAAAAACAGATAATACAAGACTCTGTATTATCTTATGAGCTCCCACAGATGAAATAAAAATATAAAAACATCGCTGAGAGGGCTAGACACTGCTCTCACAGTAGGTGTTCCTTGGCTGTGAGAAGGAGTAGCCTTGAACTGGAAAAGGACTTTCTGTCCTTTCTGTCTGTTTCTGAGGGCTTTAACTCCTTTGTATTTTCTAAACAGATGGGAAAAAAAATGGTAACATACATTAAGTGCGGATGGTGTGTATGTGAGCATTGGTTATATCACTTATTTCATGGTGTGATATTTTACAAAAAGAAGGACATGAGAAGATAGAAAGGTCAGATGGAATGCACGCCGGAGAATTAGGGAAGTGGTATTGAAGTTACCAAATCAAGAACTGGAGCTCCACCCCAACTCGCATCAAGAACTAGGGTGCCACAAACTTAGTGCATTCTAATGTGCGCTCTGAGAAGTGGTTCATATGCCCTCCTGTATGTACTGACCTGGTATATGAATGAAAGATATGAAGGGTCTTCAAACAGTTGATGGAAAACACATATTTTGAAAAGTATTCATGAATTTAAAAGTTTGCACCAAAATAAACTTATAAATCCTAAAAACGATATTTACTTCATGTCTTAAAACTCTCTAAAGTTTAGTCAAAAAGACTTCATTCCTCAGTAATTATCAACATATAAAAATATTGTGCATTATTAGAACATCTGCGTCTCCATTTTTTTTTTCATTTTTAGAAAATCCTATAAGTTGAAAGATGTACCTAAAAATACTTGTCATGTGAACAACTTATCATTCTATTCCATAGGATTGTGAAGTGAGTAGTTCCATCTAAGGCTAGAGATAAACAAATTAAGTCAATTTTTACTGGGCAGATGAAGTAGAATCCTATTGCCCTTTTCTTCCACTTCTAAAATCTCCAATCATATTATAAAGAAGAACTTCAGAGAATGCCTAAACCGGCTCTGTACCTTTACTGAGCTGCTTGAGAGAGCGCTGAAGAGACTGGGTCAAAATCCCACAGTGAGAAATGGACAGTTTGAATCTGGAACCTCTTGCTCCTTGCAAGGTTGGAGGATGGGCTCAACTTCGTGTGTCTAAAACCCAGCAATTTTAATATCTGACATTTCGTTTTCATAAATCACCATGTGCCTTTGTGCTTCATTTCCACAAATTTCCACAGTTCTCCTGCCAAATTATATGCAGAGGGCAATTACATGAGAATTTCCCAATAAGCATTTGGGCCATGATATGGTCCCATTTTGGCTCACTCTCTTCCTGGACAGTGCAGCCTAGAGGATGCTGGGTTTCATCATGGTAGATGAGCTTGAGAGGAGACAAGGGGGTATTTAGTTTTTTAATCCCACTTTTTGAACCCTGGTATGAAGAACCCCAAAGCCAGAATCCCGTCACTCTCCTATCCCAGTGACCTCTGTAACCTTTTCATGAAGTGAGTTTGCTGAAATTAGGAAAATACCTAGTGGCAGTACTAGAAACAGCTAGGACAGATGATACCCTGATCTAGCAAGGAAGGTCACTAGCTGGAAAAATGGTCCCTCATGCTCCTAAAGGTCAGTCCTGGGCTTTCCATTGAGCACTGGTTTGTCTTTCTATGCACCTACTTTATCGTTAGTAGCTGGGAGACTAAGCAAATTACTAACCTTCTGCAAGACTGATTTTTCTCTAGAAAATGGGGCTAATAGCAGGAACTACTTGTGGGGATTGTCATGGTGATTTCAGGAGCTCATGCATGTTAGAGCTCACTAGTGTTAATTGCCTGTATTATTGTCGTACTGTATTCACTGAAAGTTTCTATGCTTCCCCAGGAAATTATTTATTTGGGGTTAGAAAGGAGGAAACCAACACTTAGCCAGTGTCCAGCCTGTGCTTGTGCCGTAATAGGTGCTTAATTGCAATCTTACTTTCCACAACATTCCTGTGGGTAGTTACTGTCATCATTATCACTACTAGATGAAGAAACAAGCTGAGTCGAAGTGACTTGTGAAAAAACACAGAACCAGGAAGCAAAGCGAATGTGTAAAAAGCGGGAGTATAACCTTTTGGTTGTATTCTGATGCCTTTCAAGGTGAAAAGGTAGAAATTTTCTTTTTCTTTTTCTTTTTTCTCTTTTCTTTAATATGCTACAGATCTTTCTGCTACTTGTTACAGTGTCAGAGGCAATATTTGGCCTCTTTATGTATAACCTTAATAATCTACAAAGACAGGCATATACTTACCATAATTACATAGGAAATTCACACCTAAGCCAGTATAAATAAGCAAATGTAAAATATATTATCTAACAGGAGGAAAATTTATGTTAGAATTAGTAAATAGATATGTATTTTTTATCTAACTCTTTTCCTAATAGTTCTGTCAATGGAAAATAATAATTAGACCATGTATATAAAAGATGCTTATGGTAGTCTTATCTATATTGTCATAAAGACAGGAAAAGAAAAAAAAGAGAAACAACTCAAAACAAAATCTCTAACTCTATTGCAGTAAAGAAAAAGAAAAAAAGAAATCATTGAAGTGCCTAACTATATGAAAATGATTAAAATAAATTATGGAATTTAAACAATTGTTAAATATGATTTATCATTAAAAATGATATCATACCTCAGATATTAATTAAAATTTTAAATATAAAAGCAGGTGAGAAAAAGTATATAAAGTATGATCACACAGAAAATTATGTTTAGGGACCAGCAGTTGGTGTAATGGCTATGTCACTAGACTCCCATATAGTCGACCGTGGTTTGAGTCCCAGACCCAGTGGCTTAAATTCACACTGGACACGTGTGCATGCATGCCCAAGATCCCAAGAGGAGAATGGAGGAGAAGGAATGCAGCATGGCCATCTCCCCTGGGGGATGATTTCTTGCTTTCTGTCTCTCTGTCTCTCTCTGTCTTTCTGGAAAGTGCACACACCCTATAGCAAAAACCTCTCAAAATTTATGTTTATAATATGTATTTAAAATGATGAAATTTTGGATGAGTTTATGCTATGAGTTTAACAATAATTTTTTTCCTAGGTTTCCCCTAAAATTAGAGAAAATGTTTATAGTTTCATTTTTGGGTATCTGTATTTCTAAGAAGGTCTTTGAATAGTACGTGCTATTTTCATAATAAAACAATAATAGGGTCAGCTGGTTGCATGGCGGTGAAGGTGGATGGATTCCATATGGCCTGTGATTAGAGTGCCAGACATAGCAGCTTGAGAAACATACTATGTGTGTGTGTGTGTGCGTGTATGTGCCCAAAGTCCTGAAAGGAGAAATAGAGAAGGGATTATGGTGTAACCATCCCCCATGGGGTGCTTTCTCACTTTCTCTCTCTCTGTCAGTCTCTTTGGTGAGTGCACACGCCCTCTAGCAAATTAAAAAAAACTAGTAATCTTTCAAAAAAAGCATTACTTACATATTAAACCAAATATACACTACCCGGTTATACTTTTTTTCTATCATCTTTTTCCTCTTAACAAAAATTCTAATAGGTCTTTCTAAACTACAGTGCCTTTATTTGTTTTATTTTTTTTTTAAGTTTATGTATTCGATGAACAAGAGAGACACAGAGAGAAAGAGTGAGAGAGAAAGAGGGAGAGAAAGAGATAGCACTTCCTAACAGGATCCTGACACCACAGTCTACTCCTTGCTCAGTCAGGGTGGATCACAGGCACAAAGGTGCCAGGTCCTTTAGGCAGTGTCTGTCTCTACCTGCAACTTTTCCATGTGGAATTCTCTTACAGAGACTCATTTACTGTTGTACCACTCTTTTTTTTTTTTTTTTTTTTTTTTTTCTTTTCAGAGGACCTCAGTAATCAAATCAAGCTGTTTTCTAAGAATCCTGGACCTAAAGACCCAGTTTGGAAACTCTAGATAAAGTTTTGTTAGGTACCACCTCCACCACTGAGTGCCTTCTCCAAGTGTGGCTGCAGGAAGGTTCATGTGCCACCACTTCCTCTGTGCTGTGCACTCCCCTCTCCTACTCTGTGACTGCCGCTCAGACTGTCCTTTCTCACTGTCTCACCGGTGGCAAATTACCATCTGTCACCTATATGCTTTCCCCATTCTGACTCAAAGAGCTCCCTGTCTAAAAATAGGGGTGAATGAACCCTTTGTCCTTCCTGTTGCGATGTCTACCATGGACTCCCACCTCCCAACTGATCAAGTGTAGGAGTCATTGTCACAGACCCAGTCTTCTCAATGGGATCAACAAGGGAGTAATTCTCTCTATGATAAGAAAAGGGATAACAAATTAACAAATTTCCATCCGGGGTTTAGGAGTGGGCGTGCAGAGATAGGGTGGGATAGAAGACTGGTTCTAGACTCTGGAGCATAAGAACATGGCATGTATTTTGGGAGCCAATTTTTTACGAAGAAATAATGGGAACCCAAAGCAGAATATGAATGCTGTAGTTTTAGCTCATTATAGGTTAAATGAGTATAGCTGAGAACCCACAAGCTATTTTAAATGTGTTCCAAATAATGAGTTTCAATTAACTTTGGGTACATGA
>NW_006160001.1:1354559-1360016 GCF_000334495.1 Tupaia belangeri chinensis | reverse complement strand
TTTGGACATTTGGTCTTTGTTTGCTTCTCTTAAGAGAATAAAATGCAGTTTTTGAACAAAGGATCTCCTTCTGCAATATCTCCCGTGTCGTCAAAATGGCATTCATGATCTGTAATATTGCCCAACATGTTACTGGAACTTCTGAGATCCAAAGTGTTTGTAACAGGAATCTTGACTGTATCACTGAGGCTGGCTATTTTAAGAGACAAGATAAAGAATAATTTTCTTTCTGTACAGCATAGCTCTTCCTCTGTTTTGAAGGCTAGATCAGAAAAGGGGAACTCCTGAAGCCACAGCCACCCAACTGCTATGATAAAGACTCAGCAGCTTCATTAACACACGGAACAAGGATGAAGTAAACAAAATTCCAAAGGCTGGGAGGACCTGGCTATTAAGCACCCTTCCCTCTCTGTTCTACATAGACACTAGAAGGCTTGTCAGGAGACCAGGGAAAAGAATCATTAAATCTCTTACTTACCATTTTTATTGGAACGAGTCAATGTGCCTGGCACACAGGGTCTTTGAGATGTTGCAGCTAGGACAGTGAATGTGCAAGTCAGCTTTGCAAAGTGTACTTCCTTTTCTGAACTGTGTGGTCTGTCAAGCTTTCACACATTGATATGTACGGCTGTATTTGCATATTTATCTCAGCCCTCCAAGCATTTGTATAATTGGGCAGGTTTATCTTGTTACTACACTTCAATAATTTGTATGAGAACAGGTAAAGGTGAAACTTTGAAGTCTGAAATATGGACACAAATTTTTTAAAAGTGCCTGAAGAGTAAGTTCTGTGTACGTTATTAACCTATGTTACATAAAATCTTTCTCTTTGGAAATATATATGTATGTGTGTGTATGTATGTCTGTCTCTTTCCATCTGTCTGTCTATCTATGAAGGATCCACACAAAATTGTTAATAGTATTTGACTTGGGTAAAGATATTGTAACAAATGGTTTTTATTTTGTAGTTTTCTGAGTTTTTCAAGATTTTTATTTTGAATATATAATGCTTATGTAAAAACAGAACTATAATCTTAAAAAGAATAAAGAGATCAGCAACTCCAAATACATTTAAACCCATATTGTCAATATTTAAATAGTAGAAATACTCATCAACTTATAGGATGTCATTCATTTCATTTAGAAAATAAAGTACATATCAATCTAGGTTCTTGTGTCGATTTTTGGGTAATACTTGTTAGAATTGGATGCCTTAGTCTGTCACTCTGATGAACTAGATATGCTTGGGTTAAGAGTATGGTGTTTGATTCCAAGTAGTTAGACTTCTCAATTATTCCTACTACCTCTCTGAACACATTCTGATATATGTATGTAGGTTTAACTCTTTCGCTTTGAATATATAGCCTAATACTAAAGTACATTAAAGGTCAAGGTAACCTTTTTCCTATCGCAGAGCAAAGATAACTGATTCCTTAATTTGGGGTTGCAATATTCTAAATTTTGTTTTAAGTACTTTAGTTTATTTAGTGTAGGGTTGCAACATTTCTATACTTGATACTGAGCTAATACTAATTATAACCATATCCATAAAAAAATCCTTTTTTATAAAAGGATATTTGCAAAGGAAGTGTATAGAGAAGGATAGCAAGAGAACAAATAGAGAGGCATGACATTAGTGGGACACAGAAATGATTTATTACCTGTTGATGATAACATGTACAGTATTCTCAACTGGTCTGGTCTGAGAAGTATTTCATGTTGGGTAAATTCTTTATACAAGCCAAATGATATATAGTGATTGAATGTTTAAAAAAATGAGAATAAATAATAATAATAATAATAATCTGAAAAAAATTATGAAAAGCTATTTAATGATGATGTGGATAGTAATGTCTTTGTCTTGACTAATATGCATGGTAATTGTGCTGGAAAAAGAAATGTGATACACTGTAAAAATATATGTGATTCAATGTAATATAAAAAAGATTATGATAAAAATAAAATTAAATAACAAAAGATGTTTGCTATTATCTATTCCTTAAAGTGAGAATGTTTTTCAAAATCAAGATGTGATTCGAATTATATTAGGTCATCAGGAAAGTCATGACATATTTTTCTGTTTTTCTATGCAAAGATGAGTCATGACTTTGTGACGATCCAATAAATAGCATAGAATAGCTATGGAAAGGCAGAAAGCCAGGGCAGGGAGTAATTCACAGAGGTAGAAAGAAACCTGACACTGCCCTAAACCTTAGATATTAGAAAGAGGGGTGGTTTTGAGGCATGGTCAGAGTAGGTGGGTAGGCAGAAACCTGAAATTGCACAGTTGTGGCACATAATACATGCTCAGTGAATGAATGACGATCACACCAAGGCAGAGGTCTAGAAATGAAGCATACTTTTATTTTTTTGAAGATATTTTATTTTTTAATTTTTTATATTACATTTAATCACATATATCTTTACAGTGTATAACATTTCTTTTTCCAGCATGATTACTATGCATATCAGTCAAGACAAAGTCATTACTAAACACATCATCACCAGCAAATAGCTTTTCATTTTTTAAGATTATCATTATTTTATATATTTATTATTATTAATATTTAAACATTTGATTGCTATACATAATTTGGCTTGTAAAGAGAATTTACCCAACATGAAGTACTTCTCAGACCAGTCCAGTTTTGAGAATGATATACATGTTATCATTAACAGGTAATAAATCATTTTTGTGTCCTACAAGAGGCATGCTTTTAAATTTATAGGTTGAGTATTGCTTATCTGAAATGTTTGGGACCAGAAGTGTTTCAAATTTCAGCTATGCTTTAAATTTTTAAATATTTGCATATGCATAATGAGCTATCTTAGGGAAGGGACCCAAGTCTTTTATTTATGTTTCATATACACATTATGTGCATGGCCTGAAGATATCAT
The DNA here is from genome assembly GCF_000334495.1 of Tupaia belangeri chinensis. Classification (NCBI taxonomy): domain Eukaryota; kingdom Metazoa; phylum Chordata; class Mammalia; order Scandentia; family Tupaiidae; genus Tupaia; species Tupaia belangeri. Next base: position 1,357,118 of record NW_006160001.1, on the reverse strand, counting down.
TATGCAATATTTTTATAGGTTTTAACAAATTTGATTGCCAGAGGGCATGAATGCTCAGCCGAGAGAGGGAGAGAGAGAGAGAGAGAGAGAGAAAATCTCTCAGTGGAGTGTGGTCATGCCACAGTCTTCTTTCCTCCACTTCTCTATCTTGTTGGGAATTTTGGTGAGCACCTATACATGCCTAGCATGGTTTTCAAGATGTTGGGGTTGAAATTTGAACTTTGGCCGGCCATGTGGATTCTGGCTCCAAATGCACTACATTTAACCACTGTGCTATGGGGGCTGAGGTGAAGAATTTCTACTTGTGGCATCATTCAAGTGCTCAAAGTTTAGGATTTTGGAGTATTTTGTATTTCTGATTTTCAGACGAGGGATGTTTAATGTATATCACATTTGCTAGAATTAGTTTTTGGAATGAAGACATTCTGTACTGTAATTAGAAAGCCTCTTACCTGTTGGAACAGGGATTAGCACAGTGCAGGTGCAGTTTAGGGTCCAAAACAGTAGGTCTCCACCTGCCTGCACGTTAAATCACTCTGGCTCCATTTGAAAAATTCCAGTTCACAGGCTTTACTGCACCCCATTAAATTGAAATCTCTGAAATTGAGAGCCAGGTATCAGTATTTTTAAAAGCTTCTCAGGTGATTCAAAGAAGCCTGCACATTTGAAAGCTCACAGACTAAAAGGAGGAGCATGTGATTTCTTCTAGCACAATGGTGAACAGATCAGTAGGCAGCCTTGTAGGTAGAAATAGTCCTGGAACTCCGACACTGTTGACTACTTAGTTTATCAACATGTTTCCACAACGTACTTCAAAATAATTGCTTATCCTTGGTCATCCTATAATTTTTTTGTCTGTACAAATAAGTTGGACAAAAATTACATGATGAACAGAAATCTAGCAATTACTAAGTTAACAATGTACCTAGTTGGACAAGTCTGTGGTTAAAAGAACTCTCCTCTCCCACCTCCCCTGTCTCTGGCAAGTACAGAGCATTATAGCAAATTAAATAAATTGTTTTTTGAATTTCAGTTTATCCATTTGAATCCCTTTCACTTAATGACTATTTTTGAATGCAGATTAACATAGTTTTTAATTATGAATGAAAAAATTTTGACTAAGAAAAAACTTAAAGCCTGAAACTTCCAACTATTACTCATCATCCATCATTATGTTTTTAATTTTAGTTAGGGGAGAATAATCACTTTATTGTTAAAAAAGTGTCAAATATTACATCCGTGAGTATATTTCCTGTGAAGTCAATTAAGTACATAAGTTCCTAAGCAGGAAGACAAAACAGGAAATGCAACAAAGATGACAGACAATATAGTGATACCATCTAAAAAAAAGAGAAAGCTATTGTTTTTCAATATGGGCACTGCAATTATTCCTGTTACTGGAAGGAGAAGGTGCTTAGAGAATATAAAAGTGGTTATAATTTTCCAAATACTTGGGCTTACATTTTCTTTTCATAAATTTGCATTCTAGAAAATGGTTTTTGTTCGGGCCTTGGTAAAATGAGTCTACTCTTCTATTCCCTGGAGAGAGTGGTTGGGTGTAGACTATGATGTTCAGAGGCTCTTGGTGTCTAGGAAAGCCAGCTTCACTTCTTAAAGTCAGTTTACAAATAGACAAAGAAGACAACATTAATAAAGTTTATGGAACACTACTGATCATTATATAAAAGCATTGTTAGTGTTTTATCTATTGGACTTCAAAAAAGAACATGGTTAAAATTGTTAGCATAAATGGTTAGACATAGTTATGAACTAATACATGATTTCATCTTTGTTGCCTGAAAAATTAACAGCTTAGGGAGGAAACCAGAAACCAATGGTCATCCACTGTATGTGTCCAACACTAGTGTGCCTTGACAGGACTCCTGAGATAGGAGATCTGCTGAGACAGGAGACTCTTGAGCCTTTTCACCTATTCCCCTCATCCACTTTTCCAAGACCCCTAAAGACCATACTGTAAAGGGGCAGCAAATGGCATAGTGGTTGCACCGCTGGCCTTCCACATGGTCAATATGGTTCAAGTCCTAGATTCAGTGGCTTGAAACTCACACTAGGCGCAAGTGCATCTGCATTCCCAAAATCCTGAAAGGAGAATGAAGAAGGCATTGAATGTGGCCATCCCCTCTGCGGGGTGATTTCTCGCTGTCTGTCTCTGTCTCTCTGGAGAGCACATGTGCCCTATAGCAAAAATCTCTCTTTAAAAAAAAAATCATAAAATGAAATTCTTTTTATATGTTGATCTTTTATAGTTCTTTAATTGCATTGGATGTGTTAGGTTTGATTCCCTAATTACATTGGGATCTCCTCCAGTGAGAATTAACTTCAATAGTTTCTTTTCTCGACTTAAGATCCTAGCAGTTTTTATCATTTTTTTAAAACCCTTTATGGTTCACAAATTCCTTTCAGAATCTGATGAAAACTATGCTAGTATACGGCATCTGTACTATAATAATTTCACATGTGTACAGCCTCTCTTGGAGTTCATCATTTTTGAGGTGCGCGCAAAGAATCCTGAGCTAAAATATTGCCAAACACTAAGAG
>NW_006160001.1:1321902-1354517 GCF_000334495.1 Tupaia belangeri chinensis | reverse complement strand
AGAAATTTTGAATGACCTGTTTGTGTTTTCAGACTAGGAACCAGGGCATATCGAACTTCATTACTTTGTAAACGAATCTCTTTCCATTAACATGCATTTGAAGTGTGCCAGGAGACAACAACCCTGTCTCAGAAAGCAAATTCCTAGCAATTCAAGAAAACGTCTTTCTCCGCTCAGGTAGATATGAAACAGTGACAGAAAATAGCAGGAAGAAAGCTGTGTAAGATTAGGCATGGTAAAGAAGATCGTGCAGGAGAAAATGGGCACTTCCTTGATTTGGGTTATTTCTCTTTCATTTTTTGTTTTTAAGACAAAGGGAACATTTTTACTCCTGTGTTTTCTGTTTTAGATGAAAGGCCGCCTTAACTCTTTCAGAATCAGTGATCTGACATTCCACTCAGTCCATCGATATATTCTCATCATGTAATACTTCATACTTTCTCCTCCTTGATCATTCTGCGATTGTACCAGTAACTTGAACAAGAATTATGTGATAAATAGGAAACTTGCAATTATTCAGTTAACAATTAATCAACTTTAGTGAAAAATTAACTCACTTTTCCTTAGAAGAAGAGTTCCCTCTGTATTTCAGTGGATAAGTGAACTCAAAAAGAGCAAGGAACAGTTGGTTTTATAATTTAAACCCAATTCCAGGCAAATGTTCACTAAATGCTGGAAGAACTACTAGAATAGGACAATGTTAAAGTAATCTCGACTTTACCTAAAGGAGTCTTTTTTTCAAACCAGTTAATTTGAAGAGCAAAGAGACAAACAGCAAAGTTTTGTAAGAATTTTATGTTATATATGGTATTATCTGTTGAAGATATTTTATAGTTTTATCAACTGGACTAGGGAGAAATGTTCACCTGTTGAAATATTCACCTTGTAAGCTAAAGAATGTGATTGAATGTATAAAAAAATGAAATAAAAGAGTAATAACATAGACCTACAAATAGAAAAAAAAATTATGTTATATGTTACTTTGCTTTTTCTCTTTTGCTATTTTGGCTGTAATTTGTTCTTACATTTCCTTGGGTGTTAGGTGACTCACGAGGCTCTGCCTGCCAGTCTGCTGAGTCTTGCTATCTTCTCATGGCTTCTCAATTCTTCAGTCTTCACATCCACTGGGTCTCCAAGATTAGGAGATTTAACTGACCCACACCCATATGGGGTTGCTTATTGCTCTTTCCAATTTGTTAGTAATAATTTGTCCTTCAATGAATAAAATCACTAAAAGGTTCCACCTGATACGTGGATCTATTTTTCTTTGGTCTTTCCCCTTTCCTCTCTCCATCTCTCCCTCCTTTCCTTCCTTCTTCACTTTCTCTTTTTTCCTTCTCTCTCTTTCTTCCCGTAACCTCTAACCCCTTTCCTTCCTTCTCTTTCTTCTATTCTTCCTTTCTTTTCTTTTTCATTCCAAGTTTTAAATTTTTCTGACAATAAAATAAGGCCAGAAAGTTTGGAAAATAAATAGATGTATGTAGAGATTTTAAAGACTCAGAGAAGATGATAAAAGAGAAAATGGTTACTCTACCATTCCCTAAGTTCTTATCTTTTTCCACTATCAACTGCAGGTGAAATGTACTCATTTTCCTAGTCCATTGGTTGCTTAACTTTAAATTAGGAATGTCTTCATTTCAGTACAGGATAATTACTTGAAAGTCTGATGCATTTTTAGAGTATAATTTCAAATTTGTTTAAACTAGTCAATTAAAAAATAATCCTAGTGGAGCCAGCAGGTGGCATGGTGGTTGATTCTAACAAGACTAACAACTGTTTGAGTCATGAACCCAGGAGCTTGAAAATCACACTGGGTGTGTGGTGTATGTGCCGAAGATCCGGAGAGGAGAATGAGGAGAAGGGATTGCAGCATGGCTGTGCCCCCTGAGAGATAATTTCTCACTTTCCTCTCATGTCTATTTCTGTTGAGCACACATGCCCTATGGCAAAAATTCAAAAAAGGCAAAAAATCTCTACCTTTTATACTTTTTTCTTAAGCTTCTCTCCTATTTTCTATTTCTATCTTAGACTCACCCTATTCTCTTCATTTGCAAAGCTACTTTTACCTCCTTAATCAATTGAGAATTCATCAGGAAAGTAGCCTTCCTAAATACAGAAGTATTGGGCCTAATACAAAGCTATTCATCTTTGATGGCATGGTTGGAAGCAGACTGAACTGCAGTGTTGGAAGCAGCAAGGCCATCCTTAGGTCTGGATCCCCAGATTGACTTGAAACCACACTAAGCATGTGTGTTCTTGAGATCCTTACAAGCTGGAGGGCCTGGAAAAGGGAATTATGATTTGAAAAGATATAATCAAGGGTGATTTTCCTCCTCTTGAACACACACATTATTAAAAAAAATTGTCCATTTCTAAGTGTAACCTAGTGACAATTTTGTCTGTGGTCAATAGAACTGTAATGCTTATATTTTCAATTATATGCTAGATTTTGAAACTTAAAGCTAATACTTGAACATGTTATTACTTAATAATGCTACTAGCAAAAGTAGGAATACCTCTAATGTGGTTATGAAAACAAATTCATTAGAACATGATTTGTCATGAATATGATTCAATGTCATCTTGACCCTTTTCTCATTTTTTTTTTCTTTTCAAGCTGATTGACTTTAGTTAAGTTTGCACTTGGTTTGAAAAGAATTACTAATCGGGACCAGCTGCTAGCATAATGGCTATGTCGCTGGACTCCCACATAGTCGACCGCGGTTCAAGTCCTGGATCTGGTGGCTTAAAACTCACGCCAGGCTCGTGTGCTTGAGTGCCCAAGATCCCAAGAGGAGAATGGAGGAGAAGGGATTGCAGCGTGGCCATCCCCCCGGGGGGTGATTTCTCACTTTCTGTCTCTCTGTCTCTCTCTTTCTGTCTGGAGAGCACATGCGCCGTATAGCAAAAACCACTCAAAAAAAATAAAAAAAAAAAAAAGAATTACTGATCAACAGATAATTCTGGAAAAACTAGATAACCACATATAAAGAATAAAAATGGAGCATTACTTTATATCAGATAAAATATTAACTCAAAATGGATTCAAGACCTAAATATAAGAGCTAATAAATCTATAAAACTCTTAGCAGTAAACCTTGGGGAAAGCTTCACGACATTGATTTTGGATCTAATAAATTCTTGGATATAATTCCAATAGCACAGGAAATAAAAGAAAAACTTTATGAACTGGATTTTATAAATATCAAACACATTTTAATGCATCAGAAAACACGACCAAGGGAACAGAAGATGGCATGGCAGTTACATCACTGAACTCCCACACAGCGAACCATGGTTTGAGTTCCAGATCTGGTGGTTGGATAACCATGCTGGTTGTGTATGTGTTTGTGCCCAAGATCCCAGGAGAAGATCGGAGGATAAGGGATTGAAGCAGGTCATCCCCCGGATGGTGATTTCTCACTTTCCTTCTCACTGTCTCTGTCTCTCTCCCTCAGGTGAGTGCAAAGACCTCTAAAAATAAAAAAGAACACTATCAAGAGAGAGAAAAAACAACCCAAAGAATGGGAGAAAATATTTGCAAGTCATATTATCTTATAAGGGTATATATCCAGAATGCAAAAAGAACAACAACTCAATAACCACAAAACAAACAACCCAATTTTCAAAATGGGCAAAGATCTTGAATAGACGTTTCTCTAAAAAAGATTCCAAAGTGACCAATAAGCATAAGAAAATATACTCACGCTCTCTACTCACTAGAAAAATTGAAATTGACACCACAAGATATCACTTCACACCCATTAAGATGGCTATTACTAAATAAATAAGAAAACAGAAAATAACAAGTGTTGGCCAGGATGTGAGGAAATTGGGATATTTGTGCATTGCTGGTGATGATGTAGAATGTTATAATCACTGTGGAAAACAGTACAGTATGGGAAATGGGATTCCTCACCAAATTAAATGGAGAAGTGACACATAATCTAAAAACTCCACTGCTAGACTGAAATCCAATAGCCTGAAAGCAGGTACTCAGAGAGATACTTGTATGCCAATATTTATAGCACCATCACAGTAGCCAAAAGGAAGCAACCAAGTGTCCATCAATTGATGAATGAATAAGCAAAATGTAGTAAATATATACAGTGAAATATTATATAGCCTTAAAAAGTAACTAAAGGCCCAGCTGCTGTGATGTGTGGTGCTAAAATTCTGTGTTCCATAAACTGGGACAACATGGAGACCTGAATTCAGTTTCCTGTCCAACCCAAATGTCAGGTGTGGTGGCATACACCTGTAACTCAAGCGACTCAGGGAGACGGAGACAGGAGGATTGCCCAATGTTGAGGCCCTGTCTTAAAAAACAAATAAAACCAATTAAATTCTGATATATGGTACAGTGTAGGTGAACCTTGATGACATCATGCTAAGTGAAGTAAGTCCGACTCCAAAGGACAAATGTTCTATGATTTCACTTATATGATATACTTAAAATATTCAAGATAGAGACAGAAATCACAATAGTGGTTATAGGGGTTGGTGTCACAGGGAATGGGAGGTTATTGTTTAATAGGTGTAGAGTTTTAGTTTGGGATGATGGAAAAGTTCTGAAGATAGTTGCACAACAATGGGAATGTACTTAATGATACTGCACTATACACTTAAAGTGGTTAAAATGGTGGGCTGGTAATTAGGTGAAATATTTTGGATGCCAAATCCCACATTCCTGACATTCAAATAATAGTTTAAAAAACAAGCCAAGTGAGTATGCATGAGTGTCCAAAATTCTGACGGAAGGGACAAATGGAGGAAAAGTATTGTAGCATGACCATACCCCATTGTGAGTTCTTGCTCCCTCTCTAGTGAGCACATGCATCCTCTGGCAAATAAAGATTAAGTGATTAAAATGGAAAATGACGTGTTTGTGTGTGTGTGTGTGTACATGCATAACACAGAGAGAGAGAGAGAGAGAGAGAGAGAGAGAGAGAGAGAGAGAAATATCCTCGAAAGAGTCATGCTGTAATCCCTTTTGTCCAGCTCTCCAGTTTATTATAATCTTGCCATGTGCTTACCTGGTGTGCTTGCCTGGTACATTTGAGCTCAACAGGGCAGGGATTCCAAAACTGCAATTGGACATGCAGCTTCCAGCATTGCCCTCCAGTACACTAAGGATCGCACTACCTAAGCTAGACCTGTTATATGTATTTTGCTCCAATTAAAAATAAACAACTCTATGCTATTGTTGAATAATTGCATATCCCCAAATTTCATCTATTGAGATTTGTTCCCCATTGTGATGGTATTAAGACATGGGGTTTTTGGGAATTGATAATGAGGGTGGAACTCTCATGAATAGGGTTAAGATTTATAAAAGAGGCTCCATGGAGCTTGTTTACTGCTTCCCCATGTGAGGATGCAGGAACGTGCCATCTGTGAACCTGGGATAGAGCCCACCTTCACCAGACAAGGACTTCCCACTCTCTAGAACATTAAGAAATAAATTTCTATTGTTTATTTTCCATGCAGTTTAGTGCATTTTGTTATAGCAGCCTGAAGAGACTACTAGAAATTTTTTAAATAATAAAAAAAAAGAAAATCACTGAATCCATTAACTAGAGAGGAGCACTAAACTATTTTGCCATATACCATTATTTCCAATTTTGGATTTAAGCTTCTTGCCTAATATCACAAATAATATAGCTGTATTTAAAATGATTTAGACTAATAACTTTGCAACATAACAATTGTTAACAGGTATCATTTATTGCTTTTCTACTAGGTGTCAAGATTTTATATGAATGATGTTGATGTATCAATACATGAAAAAGATATTATTATCCCTGAGCCTAATTTAGAGTTTAGGGGTTTAGTAACTCGTCCATTATTAAGTAACCACACTGTGCCCTTCCTATGAACCATTTTGCCTTTTTTTTTTGAGAGAGAGATTTTTGCTATAGGGTGTGTGTGCTTGCTTGAGAGACAGAGAGAGACAGAGAGACAGGAAGTGAGAAATCACCCCCCCCCCGGGGGGGGATGGTCACACTGCCATCTCCTCTCCTCCATTCTCCTCTCAGGATCTTGGGCATGCATGCACACATGTGCGGTGTGAGTTTTAAGCTGCTGGGTCCGGCTCTCAAACCGTGGTCAAGTACATGGGAGCCCAGCGACATAACCATTACGCCATCTGCTGGTCCCCCTTTTGCTGTTTTTACCATGGTAATAAGTGCATGAGGTGGGTGTGGAGAGGTGGAGTAGGGAGGAAACAGAGAGATAGATGTTTATCTTGTGAAGTTATATGTAGTGTGTACAAATCACCTCATTTAAAAAAAAATAAACTTGACTCAGCCTAATTATTGATCTACCATTCTGGGCTGTTTTTCGTAACTATTGGAGGACTAACTCAGAGGTTGCTGTAGGATTAACCCACTGTATAATCAAAGGGCTTTGAGGGAAGACAAAGGTATAAAGCCAGGGTGGGGATGTTGACCCTCACCCCAAACATTTATTAGTTGACAGGCACAAGTTGACCGTCTACTCTGTGTTCAGGAAAATGAATAAACAGTCTTAGCTTTGAGTATAAAAAGGAAAAAGAAAAAAACAGTACAAACATAAGATTCTGAGGCTTCCTTTGCGATCAGGCTCTGGTGAACAAGACTATGTAGCTTCTCTAGGTCCTTCTGATAATGGGCCCTTTTGATAGTGGTTCAGGGTAATGATGTGAATGTATAACCTGAGCCTCGGAGGAAGTTGTCTTCACATGTCCCTTTCTTTGAATTGGTGGTACATTGCTCAAAAAGCATGCAAAGGTAGGACTCTATTATGCTACATTCCTACCCCTGGACTAAGTTACATCTGCTTTCTCTGAACAACAATCCAGGCTGAGCCATGTGATACTTAGTAGCCAGGAGGTCCTCATTTCTCCTAATGTTTAGTGATTGTCCTTCAGTGTAGGCCTAGAGACTTTCTGCTCTAGGTTGCTCTGCTGATTACTGTTGGGCTGTTCTAGTGTCTCGATGGTGCACCCTGCTGGACATACGCTCTACCAAATACGCCACCTTTCTTTAGAAGTTGGAGAAAATTGCCATCAACAGTGAAACTGAACTCTCCCCTCTGTTACTAATAGGAAGAACTCAGTCAATCATTAAGCTGACCCTAGAGGGTCTGGTCAATGCTCAGCAATTTTCTCATTTGAAATTTGTAATTTAGAAGGGTAGAAACTCTCAGTAGGTACTCTAATAATTCCTCCTTGATCTGGATGTTATAAAAAAAAAAAACAAAACACCTCTCTCAATAGCAAATTAAGAGCAGAGTTTGGTATTCTTATAAATTTAGCAAATCTTAATTCTTTCTGCTTTACCCAGTGTTTTGGAGGACAGAGAAGATGACTTCTTTTGAGTTCCCAGGGCAAATTTAAGACCTTGAAGGGTCTAAATACTTTTTAGAACATGGTTTCCCATGATATCTAACAAGTTAAAATAAATCCTATATCAAATAATCTATTTCCCATAAATAAAATTAAAAAAAATATTTTAAAAATTTTGTTTGAAACTATTTGTCAAAACTTATTTTTTACATGATTTCTCAGGAATCATGTATATTCTTGAGAATTTCTGCTATGTAAGAAAATCTAACAATTTATTTATAAATTCATAAAATGTTTGTTATAATAAGAATTTACAAACTTGACATGATACATATTGATATTTAACTAAACAGTTAATTCTGATTTTGCATTTTTTCTGTATTTTGAGACTTCTTTTCTTTTCTCTCTCTTTTTTAAATGTTCTCAGATCTTTTTGAAAGCTTCAGGCGGTAAGTACTATGTGAGCTACAGGATGAAATTGTATGGCCAATTTTTTTTGACTTTTGTTTATATATTTTTTTATATTCAATCATGTGTGTCATTATAATATACCAAATGACTTGTTCGGCCAATTTTAAGTAGCTTCTTCCATGACTAGCCTTATTTACATACACAACTTGTAAAACTATTAAGTTGGACCTATGAAAATGTTGTATTTTTTTTGAAAATTTGATTGAATAGAGGCAATTTTTATTATTTAAACAGTGCTTTTCGGTTATAAATACAACACATATTTCCCCTTAGACATCTAGGATTAAATTGGAGATCTAAAACTAACAAAATTAGAGTATTGTGCATGTGGTAGGTGCACAGTGAATCTTTGCTGAATGCATGGATGCACATGTAAAAGAATAATGAAATAAACACAAGCTATGTAAATAAGAGCTAAGTTGCACAGTACAGATTGTGGTAATAGAACTGACAAACTATATTAATTATACAAAGCAATCTGACCACTTTAAAGTTTCTAAACCAACATGCTGTTTTTAATTTAATTTTGATTTATTAATAGGAGATTGGAATGGCCTGTGGGAGAAAGCAGTCTTGGCATATTTCATTGTTAACTACTTATTGGGAAATTAAAAATGAAAACAGCATAGAAATTTATGGAGGAAAACATAGCATTGTAGGCTTAGGAGACTTAAGAGGTTGGTAGAATTTTTATGAAGCAGGTGGCTTTTCTCTTAGCAGCAAGAACTGTTTCTAGCAGCAGAATCTAAAAAGGACAGTTTTCTAGTATTTTTCTTCTTCATGAGCCCAGAGAAGACAGTAGTTCTTCTTTTTCTTGGTAGTAGTGGGGTAGTTGGAAGTCCTAGAGAAACAAAATGTTATTAAACCTTAATGACAAGTAGGACTTGAACTTTGGTTTCATCCACCCATCCATGTATTTATCCTCTTATCCTATTGTACCATGATGTGCCATACAGTCCAGGGGCTGGGTCTAGAATGAGGTTGAAGATACAAGGTATATTTTCAAATTGGAAGGACCATTCATCTTATATAGGATGAGTCAGTGTGATTAGTGCTGGAAAGGCTGAGAGAATAGTGCTGAAGAACCATAGATAGAGAACTGATTCCTGAAGGAATTGGAGATTCATCAGAGAGCCCAAAGACCACATAATTGGTCAAGATAAAGGTGTTCAATCCTGGTATAGCTTAAAATAAGTGGACTAAAACCAGAATTAAAAACAAACAAAAGAACCATGCTCAGGTAGGATCTATCATAGAGGTTATCTTTTAATTGACTTGGATCGACATCTACTTTGTTTTGTTTTTGTTTTTGTTTCTATTTCTTTTTTAAAGCCGCCAATCAAGTTAATTGAATGAGTGACCAGGTTGAGAATCATTGTTCTATAAAAAGGGAAGACACATAAAGTGAATGAAGAAGAGAGAAGTTGGCTTAGAATAAGTGGGATTCTTATTCTAAGAATCTTATTCAGTTCCCTGAAGGAATCACAGAACAGCAAAATAATTCACATAGAGAGCAACAGATAAAAAAATAGAGGTACCAAGTACTAAATAGAGTAAATAATGATATCAAGAAAAATATATGTAACTGTACAATGTATTGGTGTTTCAAATTGTGTTATTATAAAAGAACCTAAAGTTAAAATGTTTTGAAGTTATGAAGTAAAAATGTTAGAGCAAGTTAAAACTATTATTGTAGAAAAAAATTAAAAATAAATGTAGTATAGCCTAAGTGTACAGTACTTATAACATCTACAGTAGGGCCCAATAATGTCCTAAACTTGCATATTCATTCACCACTCACTCACTGAGTCATCCAGAGCAATTTCCAGTCTTACAAGTTCTATTTATAGTAAGTACCCTATATAGATGTACCATTTTTGACTGTCCCTTTTTTTCTGTTAAGATATATTTAATATGCAAACACATATACAGTGTTACAATTTCCTCCAGTATATAGTACAGTAACATGAGCAGGCTTATAGCTTAAGAGCAATAGGCTATACCGTATAGCCTAAATGCACGGTAGACTATATACCATGTAGATTTGTGTAAATATACTCTGTGATAGTCTCACAATGATGAAGTTAGGTAACTGCATTTCTCAGAACATATCTCTGTTGCTATGTGATGCATAACTGTATGCTTGTTTATGTCTATGTGTACACACACATCTATATACATACACAAAGTGTGTAATAACTCTTATATTATGAAGTGTTTAATGTTTCTTAATTCTAAATGGCAAATTCTTGATGTTATATTTCTGTACCATTTTATATGACTATTTTTATAGATAAAATAATATAATAATTATAATGTATTATTTGTTTATAATTTTACTTAAATATGTAGAGGTAGAAGTTGTTGACATGACACATGAAAGCTGATTGATCTACTTTAAGTACTCACTCAATTTTTATACTCTGTTTACATGGATAATTTAGTTTAGTACAAAGTCAAAATTCAAGAGCTAATTTTCAAATTCAGTAACCACAAAGTACCTATTTTTGTCCATAATAACATCCAATAAGTTGTTCTCACCTTAAGGTAGTTTTTGTTTACTGATTTCACAGGCAAGTCCCTCAAATTTGAATGGGCAGGAACATGAACAATATCCATCCAGCAGAACCACAGTACCTCCATTTTGGCATGGGGAACATTTTCTTACACTGAATTCGTTGACATAGTCTTCAATGGATCTTTCCAAATTTTGTTTCTTTGTGTGTGCATCCTTCATTTTCACAGGAATCAGATTATATATAGGAGACAGCTGCAAGAAAGGAAAACATTTCATTTCTAGTTGCTTTCTACTAATTGAGCTTATAGAATATTCTTTACTCAGCTTTTTATTCATTGATTCATTAATTCAACAAAAGCTTATTGGAGCTTATTACTGCTTGATATGATGCTAGTTTTTTAAGATTAGTGATCAAAACTAGTCAGGATGTTTGTTATCATGGTGGTCACACTACGGAAGGAGGCCATGTTAATAAAAAAACTACGAAGATAAATTTAAAATAGAAATTGTAGGAAGGAGGGGCAAGATGAAACATCTGTTGTGGCATCTCTCTGGTAGGAAATAGATGCTCCAGCTCCACCCTCTAGCTGCACAGACTTACAGAAGCCCCAGCCCCCTGCTGCACAATGGAAGTACACAGCTCCCACAAAGCCAAGCCTTGCAAGATGACATACATAGCTCCATTCTATGCAAAATAAAATTCTTGTCTCACTGGGCAGCAATGAACCGCCTGCAGAGGGATGCCATGACTGTGGAGAGAATTAGGCACTGGAGTAGACAACTTTATCTATCTCTAGGGATTGCTAACTAAATCACTATCTCCTGCATCACAACTTCTCAGCCAAAACATACATTCTTCCTGTGTGCAATCCATCCAAGGCAGAGGCTATTACTTATTTTCAGCTGATATTTTTCACTTTGCTAAATCCCACAGAGGAGGTCCCTGATCCCTACATGGAGTCTGAGAAACAGGCAACCACATTACATGGTCGTAATCATTTTCAGGTCCAGGCAACCCACTCCCTCTACAGGGGAAACACCAGTGCACAACAGTAACCTCACCTAGAACTGAAAAACACCCAACTGGAGGCCCCGGTGTCCTCATTGGCATCTCTGGAAATACACAATGTCTTCAGTACATAAAGCCTAAGGGGTTCAAGTCCTGGATCTGGTGGTTCGAAACTCATGCCAGGTGTGTGTGTGTGTGTGTGTGTGTGTAGGATCCCAGGAAGAGAATGGAGGAGAACAGATTGAAACATGGCTATCCCCCCTGGGTGTGTGTGGGAGTGATTTCTCACTTTCCCTCTCATTGTCTCTGTCTCCCTCTGGCTAGCACCCAAACCTTAAGACAACAACCTTTTAAAAAGAAAACAATACCACTAAAAAAACAGATATCTTTCTTGCAAAGGACCTAATAATTACACATTAACTATAGACAAAATTCAGGAAATCACAACGATGTGAGGAAAAGATTTTAGAATGTTGGTGATAACAAGGAGACATGACAACTAAATGCAATGCGGGATGCTCTATTGAATCTTGGAACAGAAAATGGAAGGATAAAGGCAAAACTTGTGAACTATGAATAAAGTCTGTGGTTAAAATAATTAATGTTCTAATTTTTATAATTTTACGAGTCACACAATTTTTTTAACATTAGGGGTTGCTAGGTGAAGATACGTGAATTCTCTGTGCTGTACTGCTTTTACGATATGTGTAGTTGTGCAACTTTACAACAAGTCTAAAACTATTTAAAATAACAATAAAAAAGAGCACGCTGTTATAAAAAATACAATTAAGAGAGTAAAAAGCCTTTTATAGGAGAAGATATTTGCAACACTTTTAACTGAGAATGGCATCACTTCTAGAATACACCAAGAACTTCTACAGAGTCAATAAAACTGTCCACCAGTATAGTCCTTTTATAAATTAGCATATAAGACTCCTATTTCAATTCTCATATTTATTTAGAAGAAAGAACCCTCTTACTAACATTGCCACATTGGCACAAACAGTATAAGCATGTGGTAGAGTTATTTTAATTTTTTGAGAAACAAAATTTATCTTCTTCAAAGGAATGTCAAGGCTAGATAATCTAAGATACAGGAATAGCGGGTCATGGAGAAAATATGATGGGGCGAAATGCATAAACAGTTCAAAGAGATAGAGATGAAGGACACACAATGGCAATGGTCTCAGAGGAGATGCAAACCCTAAAAAGTTCCACAAAAAGATAAAGGACAGTCAAAATGTATTTCTTGACGTTTTCTGGAAGAGTTACCTCTTTTTCTGATGAATTCTGGCCTTTTCATAAGGCTAGAATTTTATACTACTTTTAATTTTTCTCTTATACCAGCTAACTCTTACCTTTCTACTATTTGCAGATTTGTATTCAGCAGATGTGGTCTACCGCAAAACTTGTAAAAATGCAAATCAATTGCCAATATGAAGTATGCTTAGATTTCTTTCAGGCAATCAAAATAATTAAACTTTATATGCCAAGTATACTTTGCTGAGATAATGGGTATTATTTTCATTCCCATGTAACAGAGTTAGAAATAACTTTCACTATGTCATTATAGATGTAATACTATAGCAGAGTACTTGTATTACAGTCTTTAAAAAAATGCTCTTTAACATCTGGTAATTCACTGCTAGGAATTACAACATGCTGCAAAAAATGGTAGGTTAGTTAATTAGCTCATTATTACCCCATGTTACTTCAGACAGAGATAATATAACTTAACATATAGACAAATTATGGTTGAGGGAAATGGAGAAAGGACAACTGAGAATGGAAAGGCAGGATGGAAGTGAGGAAGAAATAAACTTAGCCAAAGACTTCTACAAGGAAAACTATGAAAAACTAAAAAAAAGAGAAATCGAAAATGACAAAAAAAAAAGTGTACAGACATTCCAAGTTCCTGGATTGGAATATAATCAAAATATCAATTCCACCCAAATTAATTTACAAATTTAATAAAATTCTGATCAAATTACCAGAGGTATTCTTCATAGAATTAGGAAAAAATAATAAAATTTGTCTGGAATCATAAAAGGTTGTGTATCACCAAAGCAAAACTCTACAAAAAGAATAAAGTAGGAGGGCATCTCACTCCTTGATCTTAAAATATATTACAAAGCTGTGAGAATTGGAACAGTATGGACCTGGCACAAAAACAGGCATGTAGACCAATGGAACAGAATTGAGAAACCGGAAATAAACTTCAAAACATACAGTCAACTGACTTTTGACAAGGACACAAGACAATCCAGCAGGAAAGAGAAAATCTTTTTAGCAAGTGGTATTAGAAAACCTGGATAGCCACCTGCAGAAAAATAAAACTGGACCCCTGTCACTCACCAGTAACCAAAAAATAAACTCAAAATAGATCAAATATCTGAACACAAAATCTCAAAGAGAGAGAGAGTCGTTGAAAGGGGTAGTGAGAAATCACTCCCCAGAAGGATGGCCATGCCCCAATCCCTTCTCCTCCATTCTCTTCCTAGGATCCTGGGTAAGTACACACAGGTGCCTGGCATGATTTTCAAGCCACCTGGTCCAGGACTCAAACTGTGATCAGCTGTGTGGGAGTCAAGGGACAAACCATTACACCATCTGCTGGCCTCTTTACCAAGAATTTTACCTAGAAATTTTCGTAATGTGCGCATACTGTGTTTAATTTAACTAACTTAACATAAGAGTTAAATATAGATTCCTGGGCTTCCATTCAAGATAAATTATTTGCAACATAAATACACAGGTAAATGATTTAATTTGCTACAGAGGATTAATTATAGGTTAATGTGTAGTTTAGGGTGGGTGGGGAAAGCTTCCACAATTCTGTAAGTAAATAGGATAATATCAAAATAATTATTTTATTATTAATACCAACCCTACTGTTTGAACATTTCATCTGCAGGTAACAGAATGCTTCCATTTACCACAGAATTGGTGATTGTAGATGCACTTAATATGGTGATTATTGTATAATTACCTCCTGGAAAATAACCAGTTAACCAAAGAGCTTCTTATGCACTTAATATGGTGATTATTGTATAATTACTTCCTGGATAATTAATTACCAGTTAACCAAAGAGCTTCTTCTAACTGAAGTTAAAGAGTAAAATGACTTGACCTCTATTTTGAGGTTAAACTAACTATATCTCATGTCTCCTAAGGAATTTGAAAGCCATGCAGAGTCAATAAAACCCACAATATTTTACTGTTTTTCTGAACTTTCTCTAGAAGATAAACTTCAAAAGGACTCCATAGTAGACCAACTGTCAATGCCATTTCCTTACATAGAACATTGATATGGAAAGATGAGGCTTCCAATTTAGGAAGAAAGAAACTTATATAGGTAGTTTATATGGAATACTTACAATCTAAAAATCTAGGGAAGTAAACAATTGATCCTAAATATCCTTTATTTAGTCAGAAGAAATATGCTGACAATGTAGATGAAGGTCTTTGAGTAGTTTTAGTAAATCTCTTAGCTCGTCAGCCGATGCTTTAGTTGAAATTTAAAAATCAGTTCTAGAGTATGCAGAGCTATTCTTAAGCCCTTCTCAGAGAACAATTTTGGAATCCAACAAAAACAGCTCAATTTTCTTTGTAGAGACAAGCAAATAAGACACTTTATATGTCCATTTTGATGTAAATATCTACTGAAGTCACCAATTCCTCCCTTATTTAAGATTTTCTGATATAGATTTAGTTTTCTAAGGTCAAGATCATGAACTTAAATAAGATTTAAGTGTAACAAAATGAAAGGGAATTTTCTGATTTTAATTTCGTATATGGACATGCAACTTTGTCCAGCTTTTTTTCTTTTTTCCTACTTTGGGACAAGATATTTGAAGTCTTAGGGATATGTTCACACACCCGTAGGTGGCTATATTTTTATAACCTAAAGGGAGAATAGACTATAATTTTCAGATTCTAAGTTCTTTTTCAGTTAGATGACATACTCTAACCAGCCAGAACCAGCCTGAATGGCAGAGACCTTGAGCTGACTGCCACTTTAAGAGTTTGTTGGAGGGCAGCTATTCAGGGAAGACTGAATGACAGAAGTCTGACCCCACTGTTGGGAGGTAGTGTGGATACTGGCTAGATGGGTACTAGTTTTTTTTCTCTTTTCATTATTTTTTTCTTAAGAGGTTTTTGCCTTAGGACAGGTGTACTTATAAGAGAGAGACAGAGATAGTGAGAGGAAAAGTGAGAGCTCACTCCTTTGGAGAAGGGGATGGCCATGCCACAATAACTTCTCCTCCATTCTCCTCCCAGGATCTTGGGCATGCACATGCAAGTGAGAGGCATGATTTTCAAGCCACTAGATCTGGAACTTGAACCTCAGTCACCGTGTGGGAGTCAGTGAAGTAACCACTATGCCACCTGCTGGTCCTGAAGGGTACCAGTTTTAATAATAGGCCAATAGGACTGCTGCTTGAGTTGACCAATCAGAGCTGCACAAGTTTTAATCCTTCTTTTTTATACACAGACCTACTGAAGACTTGGCAGGAATGGTTTCTCTATAAAAGTTCATCCTTGGTGCCAGCAGGTGGCATGGTGCTTAAGGCACTGGATTCCCACAGTCAATCATGGTTTGAGTCCTGGACCCAGAGGCTTGAAAAATCACACTGGATATATGCGTGTGTGTGCCCAACATCTTGAGAGGAGGATAGAGGAGAGGGGATTGTGACATGGTCATCTCTGCTGGGGTATGATTTCTCACTTTCCCTCTTTCTGTCTCTGTCCAGTGAGTGCATGTGTCCTATGGCAAAAGTCAAAAAAAAAAAAAAAAAAATCCATCCTGGGAGATGCCCTTTTAGCAAACCATCTGTCTCCTGGTCTCCTGGATGACATTCCTCCTCTGACCCCTCAGCAAACCTAGTGGCAGTAAGTGATTGTTCCCAATTTGTAACTACTTTTGTTCAGTAACAATAGCTTTGGAGGTTTCACTCTGTTTAAAAACAAGAAGATAGAGATAGAATATAGGAGTAAAATACTCCAACAACTATTCCTATAAAACATGTCAACATTTCTGTAACTCAAATGAATCAAATTGAAATAGAAACAATCAAAGATAATTTGACCCAAGAAAACTGTGAGACATACAGGAAAAATTGAAAGCTATAAAGGGAAGCAGGAAAAAATACTTCCCGAAATTAGGAATAAAGGAAGCAGAAGAAAAAAACCGCATACTCTTTAAAGTTAACTTGAGGAACAGAATATGAGGTTAAGTAACATTGGCATTTACATCTTTACAATTATAACATCTCCCTCCAGGAATGAGTACCAGACGTGAACTCCCAAAGGATTTAAGGCTGAAGACTGCCGTAATCAAGACAGAAGATAGGGAAGGATTTTCTGATTGTAAGAATTGTTCATTCTTGTTTTTTCTCAAAGACCTTGTGAATATCTCTTTGATAAAGACCCTAAATAGGGACCAGGGGTTAGTGTAATGGCTATGTCACTGTACTCCTGATTCCCATGTGGTCGACCACGGTTCAAGTCCTGGACCCAGTGGCTTAAACTCACACCGGGTGCATGTACATGTGTGCCCAAGATCCCAAGAGGAGAATGGAGGAGAAGGGACTGTGGTGTGGCCATCCTTCTGGGGGTGATTTCTCACTTTCTGTCTCTCTCTTTCTGGCAAGTGCCCATGCCCTATAGCAAAAGCCTCACAAAAAAAAAAACCCCAAAAACAAAAAAACAAACAAAACAAAACAAAACAAAACAAAAAGATGAAAAAAAATCCTAAGTGAATACAATTCTTCTGTGTCGGATATGGTAGTATGAGTGGCATAAGAAGGCAAAGAACAACCAAGGACAGACTGAGGATAACAAATTTCTGAATCCTTATTCTGTGTCAATCCCGTGCTATAGACTATAAGCAAACTTTTTACATTCTCAGAATAAACATGGAGACCTGGGAAACTTTGTGCTGTAGAACCAGAAAACATCACATATCCATTGAGGGACAGAGACAGGAATTCGGACCATGTCTTTCTTTAATATCATGCCTCCTTCCAGGGGTGAGATGGGAGTGCATTTGAATGCTCACACCTCTTTCAGATGAAGCTAGCTCTTCATCTAAACCAATTGTGACACTTAATATGAAAATGATACACTCTTCTTTTTGAAAATAAACATTTCTTACTTTATTTTTAATGGGTATTGGAGCATCATTTAAGGAAGAGGCCCAGTTTACAAAGTCGTTCACATCAATTGTCTTGATTCCTTTGTGAAGATTTTCTTTCATTTGAGCTACAGTCTTTGTACTTCCTCCTCTGATGAATGAAATAACATCATCTATGAGATTGTCTCTGGTGAGGTTCACTGAGAAGAGAAGGGTGGATTAGAGAGAAGCATTGTAGGTCTCTGGTTAGTCATCAAGATGATATTTGGTAAACATTCATTAAGTCTCTTAGTATAGTGTATTTATTGAATTTTCATTGTAAATTATTATTGATATAATTTGTGTCACCCCAAATCTATAAGAGCAATTTTCACTAGTGCCAATCATGGACTTCAATCATCTCTTTTTTAGAAATAAAAACGCTATAGATGATCTAGATACATTGATAATTCACAGCTTCTGTATACACACATGTGCACACATAAAAGCTAAACATGACTTTGGGTGTACTATAGACATTTTGTTGCAGTCTTACCTTCACAAATATATTTTGTATAGGCTTTCTTTAAACCAGTTTAGTGTTATAAAAAATTATGTTAAAAATAAAATTCCTTTCCACCCCGAAGTCCTACCCGTCTTTCCCATCTTAGTTTCTCTTCAGACTAAGCCATTTTAAACAAACCTTTGTGAAACTTTGCAGCTAAGAATTTTTGGAACCAGAAAGGAATTTCAACACAATTTTTTACCTATTCTTTCTCATTTTGATGAATGAGAAATCTGAAACTTGGAGAGGTAGAGTGATCCAAAATTATGCAGTTAGATTAAAGACCACATATAGAAATTACTACACATGTTGGCAAGCTCAGGCTTTATTTTATTTATTTATTTATTTATTTATTTATTTATTTATTTATCACCTATCAGTGGTTTCCAATCGTGGCCACATGGTAGTGCTTGGTATGGTTTTCAAAGTATCAGTCTTCTCCTGTTCTGCCTCTCCAATATCAGTAGACTCTTTAAAGGTAAATCTCAAGCATTGGTATTTTAGAAAATATTCTCAAGTATTTCTGATAAAAATGAAAATGAGAACTCCAGTACTAATGCCTGCTTGTAAATCCGTTAAAGATTAATGATAGAAAGTAATATTCATATCAGATATATTTGAATTCTTAGAAAGGGTATGCATTGATTTAATGACCAGATGAGTTAGAGATTTTGAGTCATGTGGAAGGTTGTACTGAGGAGATGGGTTTTGGTCTTCTCCTTTGTTAATGGACTCATATAGCACTGCTACTAGCTCATTCAGAAACTATGTTAAAGTTAAGGGGAAAAAGGAAACTTCTCAAGATATTTTCCAACCATTAATCTTCTACCATCACCATGATAAATACATAATTCTACTATGACTATAGAGTGAATAGCCTTCCCTAAGGTGATTTACTTCAGACCTTGTACAAGCATGACACTGATGAATACATATCCATGGGCTCTTGTGTCTATAGCAGTTTGGAAACCACTGTAAAGATAAAATAGTTTTTTTAGCTTTTTAAATTTTTCTAAATAAGAGAGGGAAGACAACTAGCTCATTGTGAGAGGGTGGTACTCACTGACATCTCCCATCAGCTTTATAAATCAAATGTTAGGCCATACTTACTAGCTTTACCGTCACCTGTCTTTAAACAATCCTTTTTATTGAACTGGCCTGAAGCTTCACCTCCAACAGAGGGTCCAGAGACACCCAGAGATAGCTCCAGATCATACCCAAGGCATCTCTTTACATCTGTTAGTTCCACACCTGTTAATGTATTTATTTGAAAAGTATTAGATATCGTCTATCAACTTCACAGATGACTTCCGATTTTACTATCTTCTAAAGCACATACCTACTTGGATTCCCGGATAACATTAGTGAATTTAAATGCAAGGTCATATCTGCTCTGTTTTGTCTTTGTATCAGAATATTTCTGTCTTTCTCATCAGTTTAATGGCAAAGGACATATTACATTTACCATTTGTTAAAAGGAATATAGACCAGACTAGGGTGGTTATAATGAAATACTTTGTCTTTTTAAAAAAATATTTAAAAATTTCCAAGGAGTGCAAGTACTCATCAGAGAAGGACAGCCAGATAGGGAGAAAGCACCCTCCCCACCCCAGAGTGGGATGTTGTGACACCACAATTCTCTGTCTCTACATTCTGTCGGGGCTTTGGGCATGCATGCACATGTACCCACTGTGTTTCTCAAGCTGCCAGGGCTGAGAACCAAACTGTGCAGTTGACCATGTGGGATACAACTCTTTCAGACTATAAGGCCTTATTATTTTTTAGTTGACCATGTGGGATACAACTCTTTCAGACATAAGGCCTCATTATTTCTAACACTATAGGATGAAACAAAAGTATCTAACATGTATTGAATGCTCATTACATGCCTAGCATTATTCTGAGCATTTTGTACGCACTAACAAATTTAATCTTTACATTGACCTTATGATGTAAATACTATTATTAGTCTCATTTTATAGATGAGAATATGAGATCACAGAACAAGGTTAAGTAACCTGTTGATGGCTAACTATTCAGCTAATAATAAGACTAGTTGGGTTCTGAATTCTAAGCTGTCTGGCTGCTAAGTGTTCCTCTATCTTGACTTTATAATTGGGTCATAGGATGAGTCAACATCTTCTGATCCTCTTTGGAAGACTCAATTCATTATTAACATAGCTGATTCTTTGCTTGGAGCAGATGGCCTATGTTTATGCAACTTCCTTCTGGTCCTGTGGATGCCGTTCAGTAGCTGTCAATCTTTTTTTTTTTTTTGGAGAGGTTTTTGCTATAGGGCGCGTGTGCTTGCCAGAAAAACAGAGATAGAGAGACAGAAAGTGAGAGATCACCCCCTAAGGGGAATGGCCATGGCACAATCCCTTCTCCTCCATTCTCCTCTTGGGATCTTGGGCAGCATACACACATGCCCAGTATAGTTTAAGCCACCAGGTTCGGGACTCGAACCACGTCGACTACATGGGAGTCCAGTGACATAGTCCTTACACTAACTGCTGGTCCCAGTAGACGTCAATCTTGAAAGGCAAATCATTATGATATGCAAATGACTAAATAGTTATTAGGAAGAAAAATTCTAGTATTTTCTCGAAGTTTCTCATTTATTTTCTGTTCCTCCAGTGTATCACAATAACAATTTCTTTATTTTAAAGGTAAATAGCCTAGATTTCAGTTCATTGATCATGTCAATTTCTGCTCATAATTTTTGATCTTTTGCTCACACACACATACACATATGTGGTTATTTATCCTGGAAGACAAAATGCTTTATGAGAAAGGATACATGTATTTAATCACAGGATTCCTAAGTGAGATTTAGAAGTAGACATCTGGGGACATTCAGGCATTCGTTCACCCAACAACTATGTTTTGTGCAACTACGATTAGTAAGAAATTCAATTATCAGGTGGCATTTCCAGTAGGAAAGTAAGTAGCAGGCTAAAAATAGAAGCAATGCCAAAAAGCCAGAATTCCAGATCCTGAAGAAGCCTGAGCCCTTGGATTCTGAAGATGAGAGTGAAATACCTCGATAAACCCAAAAATTCTTAAATTCTCTGCCTCAGGAGTGAATCGTTCCCAAATCTTGGACATGGTTCTGTCCTAGTGTATTGACATTGGGGAAATACTGGCAGTGGAAGATGATTTCCCTTGAAAGGCACCTAGTCATCCTTAGACTGGAAGGTAAATGAATTTAAGTAGATAACTCTGTGTGTACAGGATTAAAAATCTCAGCTCATGGAGTTTTTCAACAAAGACACTGCCAGCCTAGAGTCCTTTGTGTTTTTATCACCCGTGTTGATCCTTTCTCTTTTGATTTTCAGGTTTCTCAAGACACAGTTCTCCTGTGCTCCTCCCCTACATGATTCTTTTCTTGGTACAGCCTGCCAGGTGGGGCTCATGGTGACCTTACCATGCTGAGGAGACAGCCCCTTGAGGCAGTGTAAACCAAACAATCTCATTTCACTCCCCTTGGGAAGACTGAGGCCTCAGGACAGTTGGTTCTGTCTGTGGCATGGCTGTTTTATCCATAAGGCATGTATTTACTGCAGGGAGAATGTTAGACTTTAAAATTACGGTTGCATTCCACTCTTAACACCTGACACTGCCACTCTGATCCTGTAAGAGCCATGGAAGTAGTTTTTAGTGATACTTCCCTCCCTAAAAGGTACAACCATTAATACAAGGGCATCTATCACTTTCTTAAGGAATATTGTAACTAGCCATAATCATTTACAAAATGAAAGATTTTAAAACTTATTAACATAGTTTCTTTATACCGACTTTATTTTGAAAAGGCTTAGTTGGGCCAGACTGGTAACTGTGTAGCACATAAATCTATCTTAAACCGATGGCAAACACTGATGACCAACTCTGGCCATTTTCCCCTATGATTTCAAATGTGCCCAGAAAGCTCAACACTAGCACAGTTAAACCACCATCATATTATTAGCCTTGTAATCATATGAGGTAACAGTAATTTCCCACTCTTTTAATTGGTTAGTTAGTTAATTAATTAATTAGTTTTCAAGTTTTTGTCATAGGACACATGTACTTGCCAGAGAGAAAAGGAACAGAGAGATTCAGAGAAAGAGGAAAAGTGAAGAATCATCCTATAGGGGGAAGGCCATACCACAATCCCTTCTTCTCCCTTCTCCTCTTGGGATTCTGGGCACGCATGCACACATGCCCAGCGTGATTCTCCATCCATTGGGTCTGGGACTCAGACTGCCCTTAGCCATGTGGGAGTCCAGCACTTTAACCACTAAGCTACCTGCTGGCCCCTCCACCCTTGTTTTAAGATGTTAGATTTAGGGGTCTGCAGGTGGTATGGTGGTTATGACACTGGACTCCCACATGGCTTACCAAGGTTTGAGTTCTGGACCTGTTGGCTTGAAAATCATGCCAGTTGCATGTGTGTGCATGCATGCCCAAAATTCAAAGTGGAGAATGGAGGAGAAGGGATTGTAGTGTGGCTATTCCCCCTGGGGGGATGATTTCTCACTTTCTTCTCTCCATCTCTCTCCAGAAAGTGCAGGGGCCCTATAGCAGAAAACAAAAAGTCAGATTTATATGATAACATTACTTCTTTCCCCTCTTAGAGAACATTTAGAACAACAGTTCCCTTATAATACTAAAGATGGCCCCATAGCTCCATGCTTAAGCACTATGCACAGGGAGCTGAATTCCACATGGCCCAACTGCAGTTTAAATCACAGCTCCAGTGGCTTCAAAAATGTGCAGGACACATATACATGTGTGCCCCAAAACCTCAACAGGATGGAGAAATGGAGGAAAAAGGATTGCAGTATAATGACATCCCATCAGGGGAATGCTTTTTTTTTTCCTCTCTCTGGTGAATGTATGTGCCCTCTTGCAATTAAAAATAAATAATACTGGGACCAGCAGATGGCACAATTGGTTACATTGCTGGATTCCCACATGGTCAACTGTGATTCAAGTCCCAGATCTGGAGGCTTGAAACTCATACCAGACACATGTGCATGTGAGCCCAAAATCCTGAGAGGAGAATGAAGGAAAAGGGATTGCAGCATGGTCATTCCCCCCCACCCCCACCCATTCCAGGTGGTGATTTCTCACTTTCTGTCTTTCTGTCTCTCCAAGGAGCACATGTCCTATAGCAAAAATCTCTCTCTGAAAATAAATAAATAAATATGGGACCAGCAGTTGGCGTAATGGCTATGTCTCTGGACTCCCATGTAGTCAACCACGGTTCGAGTCCTGGACCTGGTGACCTAAACTCATGCTGGGCGTGTGTGCATGCATGCCCAAGATCCTGAGAGGGCAATGGAGGAGAAGGGATTGCAGCATGGCCATCCCCGCAGGGGATGATTTCTCGCTTTCTATCTCTCTGTCCTTCTGGGGAGCGCACATGCCCTATAGGAAAAACCTCTCAAAAAAAGAAAGAAAATAAATAAATAAACTGAAGAATATTTTGGGAGATAATTGTCATATATGAATCAAAACAGTCTCCTGAATAAAAAAATAGGTTATGTATATTGTACCTCTTGTACTTTCTTTTATCTGTTAAATATTTTACTAATAGCAACCTTACCATATAATAGATATCAAACTGTAATCCAGTTTGATACATCTTTCAGTTATGCTGCTGGGTAGTATATGGCCAAGCCAGCTTATTTGTGGTAGAAGTCAGTTTTTCTATTTGATAGGATTTTAGGTGCCAAATGGCAGAAAGAAGGTTCTCTCAAAGGAACAGTTTACAGGAATCTATTCTAAAGACTTCAACCATTGCAAGAGATTAGCAAAAGGGATAATATTTGGTAGGTAAATATCTTCCACCATATATTGGATTGTCAGGAAAGTCATGACAAATTTTTGCATAGGAAAGACTTTCTTGACAACCTAAAATTTAATAAAAATGGCACTTGAGGGTTTGCCCCATAGCCTAGTGGTTAAAGGAGACAGATCCCGAATGGCCAACTGTGATTCAAATCCTATACCCAGAGTCTTAAGAAACATGCCAGGGGCACATGTGTGGCCTAAAGTCATGACAGAACGGATAAATGGAGGAGAAGAGTTGGTGGCATGACCTTGGAGGGGGCTTTCTCCCTCTTCCTCTCTCTGTCTTGTAGTCCTGTCCTTCTCCGGTGAGTACACACACACTCTGGCAATAATAGCAACAGCATTTGACATCAGCGTTCTATCCCTAGGCATACCTTTCTCTTTCATGGCAGCTTTATCCAAAACATATAATAGTTCATAGAGTCCTCCTACAGACCCAGAGCTACTATAGTGGGTTCCATAGGTTTCCAAAAATGCAAAATATTCTCCTTTCTCATAGGTACTTGGCAGAGCTTTCAAATCATCCAAGAAAGTTGCCGTCAACACGACGCCTCTATTTCGCATCAAAAATCTTCCCAGATGAATTTCTCCTTTCACATGGAGAAACATTTTTTCCTTTGTTTTAGAGCAGGTTAAAAAAAAGAAATATAAGTTTTACTATGATTATTTTAAACTCAAAAAAATCACAATGTTTAGAATTCCCAGTGGCAATAAATTTTTTTAACAGTGACCATGAGATATGACTTTAGTCCACTAGAGTGGCTACTCTTAAATACTACCAATAGCTTCTGTCGGTGAGGATCTGTGGCAACTGGAACTCATACCTGGCTAGTGGGAATATAAAATGATATAGCCACCTTGGCAGTTTCTTACCAAGCTAAAGACACAGCTACCCTGTGATGAGAAATTCTATTCCTACGTACTTACCTTAGATCAATGACTCAATAATATTCCATTTGGGGTGTGTGTGTGTGTGTGTGTGTGTGTGTGTATCATATTTCCTTTATTCATCCATCTGTGTTGGACACTTACATGGATTCCACAGCTATTGTCAATAGTGCTGCTACAAGCATGGGGCTGTAGATGTCTCTTTGAAATGTTGACTTCCTTTGCTTTAAGTATATACCCAGGAGCAGAATTATGGGATCATGTGGTAGTTTTATTTTTAGTTAGCTGAGGAGCTTCCATTGTGTTTTCCATAATTCCTTATATAATTTTCATAACCACTAACACTATAAACATAAGTGAACTGGAGGAAACAATGTTATTAAACAAACCAGGCACTGAAGACAGATATCATGCATCCTCACTATAAGTTTGATTGCATAGAGGTGGAGAATAAAACAGTGAATACCAGGAACTGGGGAAAAGATGAGGGTTGGACAGACAGGGAAAACTTCACTAATACAATAGATTCAAGAGAGCAAGAAGATAAGTGAAATCAGTTCCAGAGTAGGCTAGCACAGCAGAGAACCTGTAGTTGGTGACAACTCGGTGTGTATCTCAAAATAGCCAGAAGAGAGGCTTTCAAATGTTCACAACTCAAAGTAAGGATTAATGTCTGAAATGATGGTGATGTTCATTGTCTTGAGTTGATCACTATACATAGTATACATGTACTTTAAGGCTACACTTTACCCAATAAACATGCACAACTACTATATGTCAATTACAAATTATAATTAAAATAAACAAGAGTATAGGAATAAAAAAGAAATAGTACACTACCCAAAGGCAACCAATAAATATTACAACTTTGTCCTACTTTTCCTATCTATGGAGTTCTGCCATGTCTCAATAACTATTACTAATTGGAAAAACTCAACAAAAAGGTCTACAAAAGAACTGTACAGAATTTCATGCCAGCCTTGGTCAAAATCGCTTAAAATTTAAAAGGACTCAAATGCTTATCAACAAGAGAAATTTATAAACACATTGTGTAATAGTCACACAATGGCATAGTAGTCAGCAATAAAAAAGGAACAAACTATTAATGTGCAAAATGACATAAATATTGAGGGAATGAAGTCAGACATAAAGGAATACACGCTGTATGATTTTCCTTATCTATAAAGTTCCAGAACAGACAGAGCTAAGCTATGGTCAGACAAAGCTGCTCAGTGGTTCCTTCTCAGGTAGCAGTGAATTGACTGCAAAAAGCATGTGACTGTGATATCAGAAAAAGAAGGAACGTTTTCTCCAGCATCATATTAATGGTAGAAAGTACATTTTGTGGCTAGCAGGTGGCATGGTGGCTAACGTGCTGGATTCCCATTTGGTTGACAGCAGTTTGAGTCCCAGACCCAGCCACTTGAAACTCACACTGGGAGTTTGTGCATGTGTGCCCAAAATTCTGAGAGGAGAATGGAGAAGAAGGGATTGGAATGTGGCCATCCCCCAAAGGGGTGAATTTCTCACTTTTTTCCCTGTGGTGAGTGCACGGTCCCTATAGCAAAACACTCTCTCTAAAAGAAAAAAAAAAAGTATATTTTATATGTATCCCAAGAGAGATGAAACAAATTGCAAAATCCAGCTTAAATATGAAAAAAAAACAGATAAAATACCAAAATATTAAAAGTATGGTTACAAAGTAATCTGACCAATTTTCATATGCAATATGTATTATTTTATGACCACAGTAATTTAGAGACACTCCATGTCATAAGTAAGTAACTATCATTCTAAGACATGGCAAAGAATCACCAGGAGGAACCAACAGATGATGTAGTGGTTACGTCACTGGACTCCCACATGGCCAACCGTGGTTTGAGTCCTGGACCCACTAGCTTAAAACTCACACTGGGCATGTGTACACATGTGCCCAAGATCCCAGGAGGAGAATGGAGAAGGATTGTGGTGTGGACATCCCCCCTGGGGAGTGATTTCTTGCTTTCTGTCTCTCTGGTGAGTGCACGCACAATACCAAAAAACTCCCCTTGCTACCCCTCCTAAAAAAAAAGAATCACCAGAATTCCTCAGTGTGATTCTGCATTAAAATTCTGATTATTATATAAACTACCTGGCCTGTTACGACGATTTCAGTCAGAGTGTACTACAAATTTTTAATATATATTGTTTGTTCACCACCACCAAATATTAAACTCACTCATTGCTACCAACAATCTCATCAGATTTTTCTTCAACTAGTACTCTTCTTCCTAATGTTCTACTTCATATTCAAGGATTTGATATGTCTTACTTTCTTTATTTTATGATCTCTATCTGTTCTAAGTACTTAAAAGAGGAACTTGGTTAATCTGAAACATAGCCCATTATATTCATTATATTAAAATGTTCATCTTACCTTCTTTGAAGAATGTGACAAAAATTTTAGGTAAGTTTCATTTTGGGAAAATGAAAATTTAAAACTACCCTTTCCCTCTACAGAAATCGGATTTCTTTTCTGAGCAAATCCTTTGGGGTTTATTTTTGCTTCAGCGGGAACCTCGGCAGCTGGGTTGTCTTTCTCATGAGAAGGTTCTTTGGATGTCTTTATTGCTTCAGTGGGTGAGAATTTTAGAGCAAAAGTTGCATCAAAATTTGATATCTTCTCTCGGATGATGCCATGGAATGCTTGAAACTGTTCTTCATAATGCTCAGTTCTGAAATTTTTATCAGCTTTGGTCTAAAAAACAGTAAAAAAAAAGTGTTATAAAATAAGGTGCTCAAAAAAGCAAAGTAAAACAGATACAAAAATCAACCAATTATTTGATTTAAAAAAAAGATTTCCAGAGGGCAGGTACATTCACCAGAGAGAGACAGAGACAGAGACAGAGAGAAGGAGAAAACACTACTAATGGGGTGTGGTCACAGTGCAATCTCTTCTCCTTCACTTTTGCATTTTCATGGGATTTTGGACATGCACACACATATGCCCCAAATGTTTTTTTAAGTCTCTGGGGCTAAGATTCAAATTGCAGTTGGCTATGGGGAATCTAGCTCCCTCAACCAGTAGGCTATTGGACTGACCCAAGCAATTATTTGAAACACAGTAGAGTAAAGGAGTTAAGAGTAAAGGTACTGGAATTTGGTTTAAATATAGGCTATTTATTCTGTACTGACTCAAGAACAGTACAGAATAACCTCTCTGCGCTTAGTCTGATTCCTAGTCTAAAAAGCAGAGATTCTTATCATACCTAGTTCAAAGAGCGTTACAAAGATTGATTGAAATAATGCAAATAAAGCACTTAGAATATAGCAAACTTTCAAAAGTTAATATATTGATAATTTAAAAGCAAGTTGCAGAACAAATGCATGTATATACCTATTCCAGTACAAAAAAGTAAGTAAAAAATAAAGCTAACACTTACCGAAGACTTATGAGCCAAGCACTATTTTAAATATTTTATACACACTAACTAATTTAAATAGAAAAGACAGAATTTGATCCCTGAGATTCCTGGCTTCATAAATTGTTTTTCTGAATTTTATACTCTACAGCACGTTCAAAAGAGAAAAAAAAAAATGCCTTCCTGTGCACAGAAAATTACTGCAAAAGTAGACAAAATACCACAGAGAGTGATTGCCTCAAAAGAGGGAGATGCAAAAGGACAATCTAGAGGGAAGCAGGTTTTCTTTTCCATACATAATGTTTTGTGCTGTTTGAAATTTTTATTTAAAAAATGCATTTTGCATGAAGAAAAACTACACTAAATAAACAAGTTGAAAATTAAAATTTGAGTTAAAACATTTTTGCCAGCTTGGCTCTCTTGAGGTATCAATAGGAAGGTTGTAATATCAACAGCTCAGCTTCCTTTTCATAGAGCTTTTGAAAGAAGTGTAACTTTTCTGGGAGGCACCCTTGTCTCTTCAGGTGGTGGCATGGATTGCCTTCAGTAACATGGATTGTAGTCAGTATCATGTATTGGGTGGCTGTTGCACATGGAAAACCTGAAGGTATACTGGCTAATGGAAAGACTGAATTGTATTTAATTATCTTTAAAACTAACAAGCTGGGAACATCTCCTAATATAAAAGGGAAGAACAAGCTAAACATCACCACTTTCCTTCTTAAAACCTTCCAATGTTGTCCCACTGACTTTAGGATAAAGTCCGGGGACCAGCAGATGGCATAAAGATTACATCACTAGACTCCCACATGACCAACTACGGTTTGAGTCCCAGACCTGGAGACTTGAAACTCATGCCAGGTGTGTGTGCGCGCCTGCCCAAAATCTCAAGAGGACAATGGAAGAGAAAGACTGTGGTGTGGCCATCCGCCTGGAGGGTGATTTTTCATTTTCCGTCTCTCTGTCTCTCTGGTGGGAGCACACATCTTATAGCAAGATAAAGTCCCACCTAGACAAAGTCCAAGTTCATTGTTTTCTGACTGTGTACATGTCATCTTTCTGTTTTCTACAGTCCAGGCTTTTTTTCTAGTTTTTGTTTTTACAGTTGAAGCTTTTTTCTCACCAGGGTGTTTTATTTACTTCCTTGACTGGTCTCTTACCTTCCTTCTGAATCCTACCATATTACACAGATCACACACACACCCCAAGCTTACCCATCTGGTTTATTCCTTTTCCTATTTCAAGTCTTAGCTTAAACATCACTTCTTTAGGGAGGCCTCTCCTGTTCTCACATACTAACAGAACTTATGCTATAAGTTCTCATGGCTCCTCTTTTAAAATGGGAAGAACAGAAAAGAAAAAGACTTCTCATATAATTGCTTATTAGATAGATCTTCGGATGGTAAGCTCCAACAAGTTAGGAACCATGTCTGTCTTATTCAAATGAGGCTGCTATAGCCTCACTACCTAGTAAAGTGACACATAGTAGGTGCTCAATTAAATAAACTGATTTACTATGCAGAACTAATAACAGCTAACAATAATAACTAATATTTATTGAGTGCTTATTCTGTGCTAAGTACTATTAAAATTATGTGGCAGGCCAGCCCTAATACCTAGTGGCTAAGGGAGACCAATGCCACATGACCAACTCCTGATCCAAACAGCTTCAAAAATATATCAGATGCATGTGTGTACATGCCTCAAATCCCAATGGGATGGAGAAATGGAGGAGAGAAGATTATAGTGTGACCATTTCCCATTGGGGGTGCTTTTTTACTTTCTCTCTCTGGCTCTCTCTTTCTCTCTGGTGAGTGCATGATGCTCCCTGGCAATTTTTAAAAAAATATTTTATATGGAAAGGCACAGAGGATTGACTTCAGCAAGATAGAAGAGTAAGACTTTCTAGCTCTTATTCCCTCACAGAAACATCAATCTGAATAACTCTCTTGTGGAGAAGTACCTTCACAGGAGTTGAACAAACCAGCTGAGAGGTGACAGTGACTGAGTGTAATACAAAAATAAGAAAAGGAGCACGAGGAAAGGTGAGAAGGACAGTTCCACATGATCTGTACCATTCTTCTCCCAACCCTAGGCACCACAGTGTGAGAAGAGATGTCTTTTATCTGAGAGAAGGAGAATGAAGTGAGAAATATACTTTGCCTTGGACCCCAATTCTGGGCCTACTCAGTAAAACCCAGCACCATGGGAGCCCTCATGACATCATGCTTTTGGTCAATGACAATGGACTGAGCCTTTAGTCCACTCTAGTGCCAGGCCATATCCATGACTCCAGGCCCTAGACTTGTTCCTCACTGCCCAAGGCTCTAGGCCCGCCCACAAAGTCTCCAACTTCAGGCAAGCCCCCATGGTGCCAGACACAAAGGTGGTACCTGAAATCCTAGGACACAGACCTGCCCTCAAGTACCCAGACTTTGGGCCTGTCCCAACACTAGGCTGGCACTCACGCCCCAGACTCTGAGCCGAGACCTATGGATCTAGGTTCTAGGTCTACTCTGGTGCAAGACCAACCCATACAGACATGACTCAAGTCCACCAACTGTGAAACAAACCTCCAGTAACAACACAGTGCCAGGTCAGCACTATTAGACTCAAGCCCTAGGCTGGTTCTCATAGCCTCAGGCATCAAGCTGAGGTATAGACTCAGTACCCAGGCTGGCCCCAGTGGACTCAGGACCCATGAAGATAAACTCAGCTTCTAGCCCATTCCAGCACAGAGTCAGCCCCTGTGGCTCTAGGCTCCCAGCTAGCCCTCACAGACCCAGTCTGAAGGTCAGCATCTATACACCTAGGCTCCAGCAGACTGAGGCTCACCTCAGCAGACTCCAATGCCAAACCAGGCTCCATGGATATAAGCACCAGGACTGTTCTACTGATCCAAGTTCTAAGTCTTCCCCACTGGACTCAAACACTAGGCCAAGCTTCCTGAGGATTCTAGCATCAAGTCTTCCTGCCATGCCAGATGGCCTGCCCAGAATCTTTTTTTTAGAGAGATTTTTGTTAAAGGGCACGTGAACTCACTGGAGAGACAGAGACAGAGACAGAGAGACAGAAAGCAAGAAATCACTCAACAGGCGGGATGGCCACACTGCAATCCCTTCTCCTTCATTCTCTCAGGATTTGGGGCACACAGACACACACACGCCCAGTGTGAGTTTTAAGCTGCTGGGTTAGGGACTCAACTGTAGTAGAATATGTAGGCATCTAGCAATGTAACCATTACGTTAACTGCTGGTTCTTGCCCAGAATCTTAAGACTAACTAACTGGTGGAGGGCTCTGTCAAAATCAGTGTATAAAGATCGGAATAAGTGCTTACTTCCTCAAATATGCAGATATGCATAGCCACAAGGACCACAAATAATCAGGGAAACAGTAACCGAACAAGAAAAATCAAGCACCAATAACCAAATCTAAAGAAATGAAGATTTAAAAACTGCTTGACAACGAATTCAAAATAATTGTCTTAAAAAAGATCAGTGACCTACGAGCATACATAGATGAATATATAAAATCAGGAAAATAACACATGAACAAAATGAGAAGCAAAACATAGAGACAGAAGCCATTAAAAAAGAACCAAACAGAAATTCTGAGGCTACAGAACACAGTGACTGAACTGACATATGCCATAAAGAGTTTCAATAACAGTCTTGATCAAACAGAACAGTTAGCAAGCTCAAAGATAAGTCATTTGAAATTACTTAATCAGGGGAACAAAAAATAAAAATAAAGATAAAAGAGTGAAGAAGGCCTATGTGAAATATGGTAAGCCATTAAGCAAAGTGAAATATGCATTTTGGTGTCCCAGAAAGAAGAGAAGCAGCAAAAAGGGCAGAAAACTTATTTAAAATGATGACAGAAATTTCCCAATTCTGGAGAGGGAAAGGAACAATTACACTGGTGAAACTCAAAGAACTCCAAGTAGATTAAATATAGACATATTCCCTGAGATATATTATAATCAAACTCAAAGTCATAAGACACAGGTGGCATACAGTGGCAAAATCAATAGTCTGTGAGGCTGACACTCATGGAATGGTTCTAGAGTCACGTCTGGAGACCTCTTTGAATAAAAGTAGGCACTCACATTAGCTGAATACTCTACATAGAAGAATGTTGAAGGGTTTTTATTGGGAGGCTAGCAAAAGGGGGGGAAAGGAACTTAAGTTTCATAGAAGCAGTAATCACTACTTAAATCAGCACTACTCTAATTTAGTATCTGAAAGCCATCGATCATTCTTTCTACAGAGTCCTGGTATCTGCCCAATCTTTATTACTGGGTGAATATGACTGAGGATTGATAATAAACCGATGTGTATTTTCTAAAGAGATTCAAACTAGATTTCTTCCCCCCTCCTTTTTTTTAGTTTTTGTTATAGGTATGTGTGCTAGCGAAAGAGAGAGAGAGGGAGAGAGAGAGAGAGAGAGAGAGAGAGAGAGAGAGAAAAAATCCCCCCAGAG